>NC_056739.1:202527932-202647932 GCF_019279795.1 Protopterus annectens
TGCTGTGTGTTTTAAACCGGGGCTTCCTCCAATCATAAACATGCATGTATATTCTGGCTAGCTGTGTTATTTTTGTAAATAACGGTAACTCATCATAATGGTACTGGTGTTTAGGACAAATCTATGCCTGACAGTCCATGAATAAACCATTGTCCAGTACAGGTGCTGACCAACAGCATATATAATGACCATCTCGTAAATGTCCTGTTGTGCAATTACACATCCTCTGTTACAATGAGCAGGTGTCAAGAAAACCTTTATCTATGAAATTGCACCAGGTTTGTCTTTTGATGAGAATATTGTATCAATACATAACAATCATCTTCTTTCTATACAGTATGACAGGAATTCAGGCAACAGTGTTACAGATCCTGCAACACTGCCCTTTCTATGACTGTACCCTTACCAAGGCCAACAGATCCACACTATTACTTGTATGAGTTATACAATGTTTACTTTCCTCATGAGCTGTTTCACATACTCTTTTTCCTGTAGCTTAGCTATTTTTTATCTCCCATCTTGTTTCTGCAGTCCTTTGCATAAACCAGAAGTTAAAATGTTGTCCTTTGTACTCACTGATTTCAACTGTACTGAGGTCAGAAGAGAAGTAAAGATATTTTGGGTTTTATCTGACCACACAACTGGCTTATACCCTATCAGAATGGATGGGGTAGTGCAGAAAGTGCAGTCACTGCTGATTTGGATGGGTAAGAAGACTGAGATGAGAGATGAAGCAGGGAATACTGGGTAGATACTGCTTGTGGATGCTGTTGAAAATATACAGCAGAGAATAACGTCTGGTAACTGCCACCTGTCATCATTTGCAATTAAATCTGGTAAGCACTGATGAACAAAACAACAGGAAGAAATTAGGAGGAAACAGCTGCAACATTTCATTGCTTGTCATATGAGTCAGTTTAGTGGGTCTGCATCCTTGCCAGATGCTGGTATCTATGGCAACTGTACCATTGGCCTTACCTTTGCACAGCTTTAGGACATTCCAAAAACACGAAATACTAATATACCCTCCCAGTTATCGAGCAGTAAATAAATACATACAATAAGCTACATTGTGTGCTACCATTATGTAATGCTCTTTGGCAACTATGTATACAGTCATGCACAGAATGAAGTAATCCCAGGCCATATTCTCCCTTTCTACATTTGGAACAGATCCCTGACTGTTCTTTTAACAGGAATAAAAGCAAGTGACATTTGTTTTTACAAAAGCTATATCACTGCAGCATAAACTCTGCTTCAATTTAGGAGGTCAGATTGTTTATATCCAGAGTATGAGAGTACAGTTAAACTATTCTGTTGTGCCACAGTATGAGTTCACAAAACTAGCATATGACCATTATACAATACAAGGTCATTAATATTCTAAAATATGCACCTGGATTGGTCAGACAAATCAATACGCACATTGTAAATCAGGCACTACCTGCTAAAAAACATCTGGTGCACGAATATCGAGAAAGCACCACAGTGCTTGCATTTGCACTATTTCCCTGAGGAATGAAAATACAACATGACAGCTGATAGCATGTATAATAAACAGGTGCACTTGTAAGTATCACTTCAGTGCTTTTTGTAGCTTTTAAACTACATAATTAAAAGTGTTCCTATTCCAATTGCACACATGAAGTTAAATGAATCATTCATACAATGCTTTGCCTACAGTGTACATTCCACACACTTGTACCTTTTCACACAGAATCTGCCCAGCAGTTTAACCACGCCCATATTATTGCACCTACACCTGCCCGTGGATAAATGAGGAGCTTCGATCACTGAAGTGCTCTAGGTGCCACTATTTAATCTTTGAACTAAACCTCTCATAGCATGAGATGGCTGATGGATGCCCAGCCCAGACAGCATCCACTCTACAAATAAGCAAAACCCCTTAATCTGCAGGGTACCTTTACTTTTGGGCAGAAGCATATATATTATATAATCATGATGGCTTTAAGTCTGTAGCTGAACATCAACAAAAGTCTGTTGTCACTAGGATATATATTGTCTCATGTTTCACAAGCACATGCCATTGTAACAAACCTTCCATTAAACTTTCCATTTTAATTGTGTGAACATGTGCATGCCCTTACCAGAAAATGCAGGAATAGTTCTTAGTGATATCGTCAATTTGAATAAAAAGCTTACATGTTCATCTACTCTGAAATATACTGCTGCACTTAAACCCCTCTGTTAAACTGAGGAAATATAATTTAACTGTAGTACCATGTTTTTACATTCTTCAGCACAATAACGTACAAATATATGAAAATGATGATGCAAAGCCATGTTTCACCACATCAGCCTGACCACTGCAGCAAACTGCTCTGTAGTCTGTCCCATCCCTTCCCTCCGCTCCTCTTCCCTCTTACTTCCTCCACCTATCCTTGACTTCCGTGCATCACGCTTGTGAGCTATAATCTGCTTCTGTCCCTCTCTTTATCTCTGTATGTATCCCGCAGAACATTCCAGGATCCACTCCCCTCTCTCAATTGACACACTTCCTTAAGATGTATTTGAATCTTCCTTCTTTTCCAGCTACACCATTTGCCCCTCTTTTTCTATCCTACTTTAGTTTACCTTCCCCGGTGATGTTGCAGCATGAACAGACGTCACTACCTTTTTTCCAAAATGTACATGCCCCCTGTCTCTACTATCTCTCCATATTCCAGCTTCTCCTCAGCATTTCCCTCACTCTCTTGTTAACCCTGTTCTTCAAATACTATAACAACCTGATACTTTTTTCTGTGTAAGGCCATCATAACGTATTCCAGATTCAGGACTACTAGTATCCTTACAGTAAAAGAATGCTTTATACATCCCTGGAGCAGAATCCTTTACCTTGCAGCCCTATATTTTCTTCAACTTCGTACAGCCCATTCACAGTTCAATGCCCAAATGAGTCCACAAGTGACAATTACTTTCACATCCTTTCCATCTTTATACACTTTAGAGTCACTACTACCCTTACTCCGCAACCCCACAATGCATGTTTCTCCAGTTTTCTCAGGATTAAATCCTAGCTGAGACTTTCCTTTCCAAAGTAACAAGCTTATCCAGACATGCTAGGTTCTGCTCTTCCATCCCCAAATTCCATATCAGCTTTGCTGACATCAGCAAGCATGATATTCCTGTTTTCCACACCATTTCTTTCATCCAGTACAGATACACTAAATGAGGCTGACTTGAACACTGAACCATATATGAAACTATTAAGAACAGACTTCTTATCAAAATACTTTGTCCAATCCATACTCTGTTTCTCATTATTATTGTACCATTTCCTACCTCTGTGGTCGGTAGTTTTTCCAGTTTCCTGTTCTGACATTGGTCTTGCTGAGGTTCAGATTTAGCACCTGCAGTAAATCCCATGTATCTAGCTCAGCTGTGACCCATTCAAAGAACTAGCAAACTAAACCAGCAGGGCCTCAGTTATATGAAATTAGGTTATTGTCACCTTGTCAGTTCACTGATATCCAGGAAGTCTTTCACACTAGCCAACACAATGCATTTTTAACACCTTTCCATGCAGAACGTGAGACCAATGATTTCACTGAATGTTAATCGCCTACCTGTACAGCTCTTTCTTGTACACCTATAAAGTAGCTACTTATGTTACTGAACATTCTTCAGTTTTATTATCTGTTTCTCTCTCACTGAGCACCACTGCATAGTGCAGTTATAGGTAGATTGGCTACCTACTGACATTAGAGCAGAAGTACATCTCTGCACTCTGATTTGTAAACTACTGAAGTTTTAATACTGTCTAACCAGCCAACCAATGGCATTCATTCTACACTGCTAAATTCCTCTTCCCTCACTTTCCACTGCTCTGCTTAATCACAGAATCCTTAACATTCTACTAATCAAGCTGAGATTCCTCTTGTGAGGCTTAAAAGCAGTGAAACACACTCCAGTCACACATAATGTCTACTCAAGAACTAAGCACCCTTTAGAGATTCTTGGTTGGTTTGCCATCTTTTTAAATGCCCAAAGTGGGACATTTTTTTGGAAACATGGGATTTTGTTGGGTAAACCATACACACCAACCAGTGCAAAAGATTCAGCATCACTTATTTGCAAAAACTAAAGCCTTTTCTTGTGGTATTTGAGTTGCTTATTTAACAGTTTCAAATGCAAAATAATTGTTTTATGCAATGATTAAAAGAAAAGTAAATACTATTTTGTCTTAAAATCACGGGACACGTGCCATTTTTATTTTCTTCTTAATCTCAGCACAGCTACTCAGGCAGGAGTTATCCTTTGCAAACAGGGACAGGTGATAACCGTACTTCTTGAATGGTAACTTTGTAACTGTAACTGACTGTACTGCCTCTACCTGAGGGACAGACACCTCTTTTTCCCTTATTTCCCCTTCATTCTTCTCCTAAACTAATTCACCGTAAAACCCTCTTATACATTTAATAATCTGAGAAGAAGTTCAATATATGATACCCACAGAGCCAGTCAGTACTGTACAATGAAAGTGCCCTTGCATTTGTCAATCTGCATAATATATTCTTATTCCCAGCAGAAGAAACCTGCTGCATGTAGCCTACTTCCTTTTGTTCCTGCAATTCTAAATCTTTGACTCTGTCTTTGTTATGTACAATTCCACTAGAAGTTTATTCTACCTGTCCAAAGAAGAACGTTTTCCTCATGTCCAGACTAAAGATGCCTGTTTCAGCTGCAGACTATGTCATCTTTTGCCTCCCTTGCCCTTAACAAAATCCCAAGTATGAATAATGCTACCTTTCCCCTCCTTGTCTTAACTGAAAATTGGCATAAATCATCCCCTTTAATCATATACAGTTTCTCCTCATAAATCATCCCCTTTAATCATATACAGTTTCTTCCCATAAATCATCCCCTTTAATCCTGTAATTATCCCAGTGACTTTAATCTACACTCTTTATAATAGACAGGTATCTTTTTCTCTGTAAATGTTCATAACATGGCATGATACTTCAACTGCAGTCATTTCATTTTAACATTCACTGTTCTGACTATCTCATCTTGTCATAATGCAGTCAGAGAATCTTTTGTATTTATTTATTTATTTATTTATTTATTTAGTTAGTTAATATTGTTTCTTGTTCACTCAGTAGATGTTTTCATTCGGCTATCAGTCTTCTTCCAGTAAAGTCAGCAAAATGTAGGCCGAAATTTGAATCCCACAACTCTTAGCAGGTAACTTAATTTTAAATTGCTTTTCTAGATTATACAGGGAAATAAGTTAAATTTTGCTAAAACATCTCTAACTAAGTACTGTTCATTTTTACAGCAGAATCTCTACTGTTCATCTACCTATTTTGTTTGCTTACTTTTTACTAGCTGCATCCTTATTTTGTTTAATCCATGTTTTTTATACTTTTTTCACACCACAGTATTTTTTGAATAAGGAGAATTGTTTTGTAATCCCCCCAACAGAGCCTTCTTTATTTATTATAAATGCTTCACGCCCCCCCAAACAACATACATGTCCAGCTGTAAAGGAAATTCAGAACTGGTCATGAGATGATGGTTTACAATCATACCAGCTCCTTTGTCACCTTGCCTACCTTTGTTGCATGCAGCCAGGAAAAGCCTGCTGTCATGGCCAAAATAAAAGAGAGAATGTAGTCTGCACTGCTGCTGTTGGTGCCAAGTTGATGATAAATGCTCGCTGTCGTACTCTTTGCTCTCCCTGGAGCCCAAGCTGTAATATCTGTCATTAGCTCAGTCAGACAATGATACAGGAGCTCTAATGCATTCCTGTCTCAAAAGCTTCATAATGCGACAGCTCTAGCACCCCCAAGAGTGTTTCACTGCTATAGGTCTCATTTTGCAGAAAACATAACTAGGACAGTCACTGCATCACCCAGCAGGAGGCAGTAAACAATGACGTGGAAACAGCTACTATACGAAATATATAGAGGCAGTCATTTCTGCCTATTCAATCAGAGCAAAACAGGTAACAGAAGGGAGGAGTAGGCTGAATAGAAGTCACAGCTATTATCTTCCAAGCCTGCAGGAAGCAGTTGCCAGGTTATGGCTTATGAATGGTCTGTTATAACTATATCCTTTTTAGAACAATTAATTCTATGTAAATAGTGGTTAAAGTATGTCCCCCCCCCCCCATAATTCAACTTCGACATCCATTCTATAACCTATTATTTTAATATTAACTTTTTTATAAATGTTGACACTCTTGCTGTCCCGCTAGTTAATGTTTATAGAACTGTATTGTATATTTTCTACTTTGAAGTAAATCAGAACTATTTTCTCAGGAACACACTGCTCTAGTCTCTATATGATGCAGGAACAGAGGTTAGGAAGTAGTTCCTCTGGTGGCTGGAGAAAACTGATGACTTCAGCAAGCCCAGGCCATCAAAGCTGGCATTATGCGTCTATATCATATTAGTGTACGATGTAAATAGCGAATGCTATTTCATCGTACCGATAATATTGAAACAACAAAATATCGAACAAACGGAACAGCAAATTTTTTCCCAGGGAAAAAATTTGCTGCTCCATAAAAAAAAATAAATAAACTTAAACACAAATTTAAGTGGGAGGCTTCCTCCCACCCCCACCCCTACTTAAATATACCAACTCTGAGATCGCACCATAGTGGAGGAAATGGCAATGTCCCAAAGACGGCCCACTGAATTTTTTCCCTGGGAAAAAATTTGATGTTCCGTGAATTCGCTATTTTGCCATTTCAACTGTATCGGATCGACTAAATAGCATTCGCTATTTAGTCCATTCGATAGCGTCATATAGACCTGGCATTACTGCATGTAAAGGCTAAGGACCTTGGAAGATGGAGGAACAAATGGTTACTGGTGTTCCACCATATTACTGCAAGGGATAAGGTTTGAGCCTCAGAGCACAGGGTTTGGAACTTACTTCTAGTCACTCTCTGTCTGGATTTTGCATGTTTTCTGCATATCTACAGATTTTTTTGTCTAGGTACTCTGTTTTCTCCAAATCATAAATTAAGCTGTTACACTTCATTGTCCATGTATGTACTGTATTTGCCTTCGCCTTGTATGTTAGATCATGGCTGAAAATGGTCCTAGGGCAACAAATTTCACCATTTAACAAATGATAGTTAAATCAGTCTATGCCAATAGAAGTCCTCACAGCTATTTATATATTTACCTTTTCTCTTTTTTCATCCAGCCAGTCAGATCTCGTGCCCTACTAAGCTATACCTTGTTGCTTCATCTATCTGATTCCTAACATCATTGTATGGCAAGCTGCCTGTGCCTCTCCCCAACAGAATTTGTCTTTGCAGTGAATGCATGTAGAAATGCATGCGGTGTGAGACACTACCACATCAAAAGGGAACTGGGGAAAACTGACCAGCTAACATACTGCTGACATGGCGAGGACTTTCTCATTAACTGTTCTACTCCCCTAGCCATGCTTAGAATCTGTCATGGGGAGAAGGGGATATTTTGGCTTGCAAGGCCCTGTCCCTGCCTATGCAGTGACATCAACCTTCTACCTTAACCCACCTCTTGTTTAATAAATCCAGATAAAAGTAAGCGCTTTTGGCAAAATCAATATTCTGCCTTCTTCAGACAAGTTTGTCTGAAGAAGGCAGAATATTGATTTTGCCGAAAGCGCTTACTTTTATCTGGATTTATTAAACAATTTCTTATTTTAAAGCCGTCTCTCATTGCGTTTCAGTTCGCTTTTCACTTGTTTATTTAACCCACCTCTTAAGCAAGAATGGTTTGGGGCATTTGGGTCTTCACAAAGGGCTCTAAACCAACAGTGCACCTGACCAGACAACCCCCCCCCCCCACAACACACACACACAAGAGAGAAAGATGAGCAGGCAGAGCTTTCTCACCCCACCTCACCCAACTTCCAGTCAGCTGCTCTAGCACCAGGGTTACTAGCTGAACCCATGTTATGTTACTAATTTGCTAACTTGTAAATAACTAGTTGACTGAGTAAATATGCTGCCTTGTGAATCCTTTTCAGTCATGACCCAATGCCAAAAGGAAAACACACTGACAAGCAGTATTAAAAAAGTAAAGCAAAGAAATAGTTTAGTAATAAAATAAGAAAACAAGTGTTTATCTAAAACACCCCCATCCAAACCCAGTGTTTAAAGATGCACTGTGTAATGAAACGTATCTATAATAACCAGTATTCACAACAGAAGGTATGACTGCATTTATTCTGCATAAATGACCATTATCAGAGCATAGAGATGTTCATTTCATCATTATAAAAGAAATTTAGAAATGGTAAATAATTCCCTTAAACTTAACATTAAGAAATGCAAGTTCAACAACTATGAACACAGGGAAGCTATTAATTCAAAAGATTACCATAATTCCTCCTTCAGCTAAATGAGTAAGATTAAACGTACCAGCAGTTTTGTCCTGAAATTCTCAAATAGTACCTCCTTATCTGACACTATGCACATTGTTAATACTCCTGCAAAAAACTTATCTTCCAAATACAGATGATCCACCCTACCATTTGTCTCCTCATTTGGACCAAGTCCTTGTAACACTTTCCAAAATTAGAAATGCCAATCCCAGTGGCATGACAGTTTCTATGGATGTCTCTTGAGAAGTGGTAAGTTCCACCTCAGAAAACACCTGTCACCTACTTGATCTGATTATCTCCACTTGTTACATCTCAATGTGTGGAAAACAGCTGTCACGGTGTCCTTAAATAAAGGTGTCCCTCATTGGCCCAGGAAATTGCAGGCCTCTTTGTCTTACTAGAATTACTTGTAAGGCAATGGAATGATTTATAATGGAACTAATAAGCAATATTGGTGATCTTACATGTTTGGATTCACTCCTATTTGACTTTGTAAAAGGAACATCTTACCTATTCAGTATGGCTGAGCTTTTGAAAGGTTATTGAGGCCATTGATAAGGGGAATATAACCAATCTTAACCATCAAAACCTTGGCATGGCCTTTGAAATTATCCTTCATGCTTGGATTATTGGCAAACTCACTACTCAACGTTATCCCATACATAGCTTACTGGATGGGTTCTTGACTATCTGACAGAGCCCATACTGTTAAGGAAAGGGGTGTTAGCTCTAGGCAGAAAAGCATCACCAGCAGTGACTCACAGGGTTGTGACCGTGGCCCCCTCCTTGGTATATACCTCTTCGACATGAAAGCTGGTACCAGTGAACTGTGGCTAACCAACTTTGTTGGATTACAAACAAGGAACAGTTACCATACTGATACTCAACTTCTTCAACAGGCCACCAAGGAAATGGCTGATGTGCTAATTGTGACTTGGCCTGAGCATCAAGAATTGCAATAAACTTCCTTTTGTTAAATCTAGCATTCTTTCCATTTAAATCTAATTCAGTCATCAGGGACTCTGGTATCTTTGTTGACAACAGACTCTACTTTGACCACCATGTCTCTCTTATAGTTAGAAAATCCTTCTAGCTTGCGCTATCCTTCATAGTCTTTCTTCAAAGTCCAAAGAAGTTATAATCCTTCTTTATTCCTCTCTTATTAGGCTCATCATTGAACGTAGTACACCCTTTGGAACGTACCTTACTAAGCACATAAACCATCATGACAGACTTCAGCATTTCCTCCTCAAAAACATCTTGGGTCACAGTATTCTAAGCTATCCTTATAAATTAAAATCTATGCCTCTCTAATCAGGCTCAAATAGCCTCCTGAGGTTTTATATCTGATTAGCCTGTCATACTATAAATGACCCAGCACTATCTGAACTTTTTCACCTCAGTAAAACCAGCGGCAAAACCCCACTCTGCAGAAATAAACCAATACTACCATATCGGAATCACCAAATGATGCAACAGGCTCAGAACAAAACATTATCCCCTGTGCATGGAATCGGCTGCCCTTGTATATCAAGCAGAGTGCATTCATAGCAAAATTTAGAATTAGTCTGGATGACTAGATACCGGACCACAAATTTTCACCTGAAGTATGTGAGGAAAATCTACTAAATGGGTGATACTGTTAGATCCCATCAGTGCTGGGTGATGTAGCTAAGCTTTTCAATGGTGCATTTGTTTATTTAGCCATAAGTATGGTAAGAACCTATAAACTCTTTGCATGTGCAGAAGTATTTATATAGCAAAAATGTTAGCACCTATTTACAGCAACAGTGTTACCATGTACATTATCAAAGCGTAAAGGTATGACTGTGTATGTTGTATGTGCTAGGTATGACTATGTATGTTGTATGTGCTAGGTATGACTATATGTATGTTGTATGTGCTAATTATTTAGTTCCATATGACAAGGAATGGTGGGAGTTTGTTTTATAAGGTGTTGACAGCCTCTTGCAGGTTATGGTGAAGCAGCATATTCTGCTGTGTAGCTCATGATTACTGCTTACCTTGTCTGCTCCAAGACGGTCATGTAAGTGATGGAGAAGGAGAATATTCGTAGAATATCTCATGTTCAGGTGAGTCCCTTGCAGGTAAAGATTGAGGAACAGTGTCTGTAGTAGAATTCATGACTATTGCTGCCTCATTTACAGGAGAACTTGAAGGTGATGCTGAAAGGGGGTAGGTTTGTAGAGAAGTTTATCAGTGCTGCTTGCAGAGAGTGAGTCAACAAAAATGCCTGCGGGTACTGTGAAAGAACATTTTTTGTAGAGATGCTCACAGAGTCTGTCAACAAGACTACTTGCGGTTAGTGGTGAAACAACACTTTGTGTAGCGGTGTTCACTGAGTCTGTGAACAGCCTACATGCAGTTAGTGGTGAAGGAATACTGTGTGTAAGGGTATTCACTGAGTCTGTGAACAGGCTACATGCAGTTAGTGGTGGAGGAACACTTTGTGTAAGGGTGTTCATTGAGTCTGTCAACAGGCATACATGCAGTTAGTGGTGAAGGGACACTGTGTAGGGGTGTTCACTGAGTCTGTCAACAGGCATACATGCAGTTAGTGGTGAAGGAACACTTTGTGTAAGGGTGTTCATTGAGTCTGTCAACAGGCATACATGCAGTTAGTGGTGAAGGGACACTGTGTAGGGGTATTCACTGAGTCTGTCAACAAGCATACATGCAGTTAGTGGTGAAGGGACACTGTGTGTAAGGGTGTTCACTGAGTCTGTCAACAGGCATACATGCAGTTAGTGGTGAAGGGACACTGTGTAGGGGTGTTCACTGAGTCTGTCAACAGCCTACATGCAGTTAGTGGTGAAGGAACACTTTGTGTAGGGGTGTTCATTTGAGTCTGTCAACAGGCATACATGCAGTTAGTGGTAAATGAACATTTTGTGTAGGGGTGTTCACTGTCTGTCAACAGGCATACATGCAGTTAATGGTGAAAGAACACTGTGCAGAGCTATTCACTGAGTCTGTCAACAACAATTCATGCAGTTAGTGATGAAGGAACACGTTGTGTAAGAGAGCTGACAGATGCATATATATTGGAATATTATTTAGCAGCCCATTTAAAATGATCCAGAAACATCTATGCATGTGAGTGTGTGTGTGTGTGTGTGTGTGTGTGTGTGTGTGTGTGTGTGTGTGTGTGTGTGTGTGTGTGTGTGTGTGTGTGTGTGTGTGTGTGTATGTTTGTGGATGTGTGTGTGCATGCATGGATGCGCATTTGGTGTGTAATTGTGTTTGTTTTTCCTTTGAGAAGACACAGAGTTCTTGAAATATATGTTTGCAGGAATTGCTGAGATTACTGGCGTCATTAGCACTTGCCATGATATAATTTGCAACTTTCATGCTCCCAGGAATTTCCAGTAAAAGCCAATGTAGGTGACGATGAAAGTTTACTGATGGCAAATGGCCACAAATATTGCAAGCGTAAAACATGAAAGGTGCATGTCAACTTGTTTAGCAGACACTTCAATTCATTCTTGCCATCAGCATTTAAGGCCATGTTCAGTTAGAGTTAATCTACAGCCATAGAGCAGTGCACTAGGTACAGCTCTAATGTGTTTGCTTGTTATTCCACAGAATAGCCCCAATGCATATTAGACTGCAGATTAGTTTGGAGACCTCATAACCACAACATCAGCTTAATTGCCTCTGCTGTGACTTAATAGGCCTCAGATTCCAGGGATTGGACTGTGTTTCTTATCAAATGTGTGTATAAATAAATATGCTATCAGTATCCCCCAATACAGGCATGGAAACGTTACATTACTATCCATCACAGACATGCTTTTTGGCAGTGCTAATTTGCCAAAATAGTATTTGAGGAAACCAAAAGCATTACAGGAATCATCTTCATAGGTACAACTTAGTATCTACACTCCACATGCAAGGTGAGGCCTCCAGTACCCATCTGCCATTTATTTTAACTGAATTGCCATATCTTGGGGAAAAGATTAATTTCACTGATGCTGTGAATCTAGTTTCAGTCATCAGGCTTGGCAAATTAAATTTCATCAGGTTTATCTGTGGCCAGTCCACAGGATGCTGTAATACAGCTAGAATATTGTTTTGGTTTGATACCCCCTTATCTCAACCTGCATTCTGTTGTTATAAATCTCACAAGTGAAATGGGAGAAATCATGGGTAGTGGGCTACCAGAATGATATTGAGGAAGTTATGTATTTTGTGTCGGGGGGTAACTTTATTTCCTGGAAAAAGCAAGCTATTCCACTTCTACTACTGCACGCCATGAATGCCCGTTTAGTGGTAGTTTTCATCTCTGTGCTTGGTGGCAGTTCCAAAGCATTGGAAACTGACTGCCCTTTTCAAAGGGTGGACCTTACAAGAAAGCAGCTTCCTGTACTCTTATAAGATGGATATAGCTTGAACAAAAAGGAGAGCTGAATGACACAGGAGAGCAACCATAAAGATACTTTTCATCAATTTCATTGGATGACAATTTAAGAGCCATCTGACCTACAAATAGGTGGTTTATCTACTCTTGATGACTACCTTCTCTGCCTGGAATAATATGCTTCCTAGGATGCGATGGGCCTGATTGTTTCAAGTTCTCAATCCATGGGCTCCTTTAAGGCCCTTACTGCTGTTGACTTGTCAGTGTTAATTTCCCAGACTTGTATGAGGTTTTAATATAATTCATATAATCATCTAGACCTCTTTTATATTCATGCTGCATTAAGGAAAATAAAAGTTAAAAAGATTTTTCAGTCAGTGAATCACTGGCACTGTAGGACTAAGGGAACAAGGCCTAAGGAAGTTACAAACTGACACACTGCTGTCTGCTTGCCATGTTTACTATGATATAAGAAATGCATAAAGGGATATCATGGTTTCAAAGATGCATGCTACCTTAAAGAGATGTACAGCTCTACTGAATGATTGTAAGTCATTCTAGACAGATATGAACCTTTTTAATAAAAACAAATCCTATGAATAGCTATATCTTACAATGGAGTTTCCTAACATACCTCTCAACTGTCCAGACTTTTGCAGAATGGCCAGATTTTTGCTTCATATTTTTGGTCTGTTCCTCATAAAATTTGTAGTTTTCTGGCAAATCACTAATGATTAAAGTCACTAAATAATGACATATATTTGAGTTTCAGACTTCATATCCTTCAGAAAATAAAATTAATTATAACATAATCCTATTATTCTAGCAATTTTCTAAGTTTACAAAAGCAATATTTAAAATCTGTCCCAATTGTTGGGCCTTTGTCCCCCTATTATTTTGTGCTTTGTACACTTAAGTTGATTAAAGCATTTAAAATTTGAGCACTTTATGGTCTTAGTGTTCCATTCTAGTGTGGAGCATCAAGGATTCGTGCTTTTTGGCGTTCTTGGTTCATCCGTGCTTTACCAGTTTGTATCTATTTTGTGCTTTGCCCAGATTTATTGCACTAAGAGTTTGGGAGATATGTTTCCTGCTGAATATGTTTCCTGCTGAATCTTCTTTATAGAGGTTCACTTCATAGCTTTTGAATCTGCCTGCTTTGTTCTGACTGAGCACTTTTTCTTTTATTTCAGTTTGAGACTGCTTGTACTATTCAGACCAAAATGTCTTTGGCTAAAATCAAAGCTGATAGAGCTGCTTTGTCTGGTATCTTACTTTAGCAATACCAGATGTCAGCTGCTGATCTTATATGTAATTGTAAATCCTAAGTCTCATGAGTATATCACTTGTGAATGAGTATTGTCATTAATCTTTGGGAAAAGAAAATAAAAAAATCCCTCATACCTCAACTACTTGCTCTCACAGCTTGGAAGCTGCATGTTACCCACAAAGTAAAAGGGCTAACTTGAAAAAAGTGATTTTTTTGCAGGGACCTTTAGACTCTGCATGTGTGAGAGACAACCCCCCCCCCCCCACACACACACACACACACACACAAATACACTAAAACAGCTCTCGGTGGTCTTGGAGAATTACTTATTTTCTCTAACATGAACACACAAATGATTTCCAAAAATTGAACAGATCATTTTATTTTCTGTCTGGCAAGTATTATATCTACTAACAATGTTGTTGCATTTGGCTGTCTTATAAAAGTGCTGGTGATCATAATACAGAAAAAAAGTAAAAAAAGATCTGGTAGAATATATGATTTCAAACAATCCAAGGAATTAGTTTGCCTTTATACCAATAAAGTCTAGAGAAACGTGGTTTGAGATGATAATAAATTCCAGGAGGCTAGAATGCTTTTATTTAAGAGAGACTAATGCAGTTTTGTTAAGAATTGAGTTATATTACCATAAAACATTAAACCAGCAGACT
Source organism: Protopterus annectens (assembly GCF_019279795.1). Taxonomy (NCBI): domain Eukaryota; kingdom Metazoa; phylum Chordata; order Ceratodontiformes; family Protopteridae; genus Protopterus; species Protopterus annectens. Next base: position 202,542,607 of record NC_056739.1, read on the forward strand.
TCTATTAAAATCTCATTTGATATGTATTGTAGGGATACCAGAAGTACGGTATAGTAGGTTAGAAGTCTAGAAACAAGTAAAACAATGACCATGTTTCCGATGAATTGGAAAGGATTAAGAGCTCAATCATTCTGTTAATCTTTGTGTTGTTGAATCACAGGGACCATGTGACTTACGTAAGATGGTGACCTGAGGATAGGAGAGATCATATGCAAGTACAAATGACAATATCACTTGGAAAAAGTGACAACAGCTAGTATAACTCCTTATACAGTGATGAAATAGACGTCTGTGGTCGATAAATAGAATGTATACGATGGATTATAAAAGGAGAAATGAAAGGGGCATTCAGAAAATTTAAGGTTCATATCCCTAGTCCTGATGATCTCAGGTGGTTTTTTGATACCCCTTTTGATTACATTATATAACAACATAGCAGATACCAGTACAGAACCTGATAGTTGGATGTTGGACATTATATCCCAGTTCTGAAAATGGAGGCGGAGGTTCTCTACTGAATTATACTTATAGCAACAGTACTGTTAGATGTCAACCACAAAATATTTGAGGAGAGGGTTCTGTTTCACCTGAGACATTAAAGTACAATCAGGTTTGACTAAAAAGCTTTTAGATTTAAGCTTAATTTCTCCCTGTAGTTATGCTTTATAATATTAGGAAAACTCTGAAGGGACGTGGAAAACAATTATGTTTTTGTAGATTTCTTGTATGTCTTTAGTCATGTTCAAAGTGCTGCTTTATAAGCAAACCTAATTAGAGATGGAATTTTTAGGAGTCTAGTATGGGTGATTTCTGCCCTACATCAGTGAACCTGGTTACAAATCAGATTTGATAAGCAGAGGAATTACACAGCCAGTATATTTTCTTACAGAGAAATGAGATAATGTTGCCTCTTGGAACACGTCCATCTTCTTCTTACACCTATGGCTTTCTAGATGAATGTATTCACATATGGCTGTACTCTTCAAGAACTGGAACCAGATATTGTCAGAAATACTTTGCACAAAATACGTTGTGTCACATTTTCTCACTTAAAGGGGTTTGAAAATGATAATGTCTAATTTAGAATATGAGGAAAGGATTTGATTGTGAATATGAATAAAATGTGACCCTGAGTAGAAAAATGATGATGGCAGTGTATGGGTATTGTTTCCTGGGACTTATGGTTGTAAAGAAAAATAATGGGAATAACAGATTGAATAAAGAAAGCACTTAAAAATGAAAAGCAAAAAATGAATTAGCAGCTTTTCCCATTTAAGAACGTTTTGTCTGGTAACAAGCAAAACTGTAGCTTGAATTTAGGGAGGAAGAATAGCAAAGTCCTCTTGTACAAAGCATTCCTTTATTGAATAAAAACACAGTAGTTAAGCACTTTCATTCATGGGTTAACATTATTATTCAACAAGGTTATACAGTTTAATAACATTAATGTATAATATATAAATACATATATATATATATATATATATATATATATATATATATATATATATAGTATTAGTATAAGTGTATGTTTCTTTTAATTTTTAACAATGTAGTTTTTGTAAACAATGTAATTAATAGGCACTAATCAGTTTATTGTTAGATGTATGTGAATGCTGGGAAATACTGATGGTATTGTTCTGAAGATGTCCCTATGAGAGGGATGAAAGTGCTTAACTACTGTGTTTTTATTCAATAAAGGAGTGTTTTCTACAAGAGGACTTTGCTGTTCTTCCTCCCTTTTGGTTACCTGGTATGTGGACATTTTCAGTTGTAGCTTTAATTTGTCTGTCCTCCCATAATGCATAATTAAGATGGAAGTTTGATCTCTTTTTCCAAATACATTTTTGGGTTGTAGAGCATTGTTATTGAATTAAACTGTTGGGGAAAAGCTTAGGCTCCTGTCTTGAGGTTATATAAAGATTGAATTAGTTATGGAGGTATTGGTCTGGTTTTGTGTAGTCCGTGACAGTGTACTATCAACTCGATTATTAAGATGTTTAAAGGGATATTTTACTATATAAAAATTCTATCTTTTCACAAGTGATAACATGTTTCATTATTAGACTAGTTTATATTCTGAAAATCTCCAAACATTCCATAACACTAGAGTTTGCCACGTCTATTTTGTTGAACTTTAAAGTGCTGTGCTCTTTAAGCAAACATTTTGAAATACCATTGCAATGTTGTGTTGATCATGAAAATATTGATAATTATTCTGAATCGTGTTGTCATGTCCTGCCCTGGTGAAATAAAGGAAAAGGGTGAGACTGTTTATTTTAAGTTTTCTTCTCTGCTTTTGTGTGACCTCATTGGTAATATACTTAGAGACTGGGGACTTAGGAATAGAGCACCCTCACAAAGGGTGTGGGAGGAAAACTCCCTTGAAAAATGATATTATGTAAATGCTTACAGTGTTTCTTTTCATAATATTTTGGTTTTGCAATGCTATGAGTTTCTGATGTTTCTTTTGCAGTATTTCGAGCCCTGAACCCATAGGGCTCAATATTTTATTATGAATTCACAAAAGCAAATTCCATTTTAAAAAGGATATTGTGGTTGAGTTTAATGTAAGCCCTGACTTACTAAATAAAAACGAGCTTTAATAGTTCCCCGTATGTAAAAAGGAACAGGCTGATTGTAGTTGAAGAAGAGTTGAAAGAATTAAATATACTGAGTGTTTGTTTGGAGAAAGCAAAATCATTGATCTGTTTCTTTCATAGCTACAAACTATATGATAATCTTCTGGATTGCCTAGTAACTATCTATGAATCTATAGCTCTCCATGGGCATATTCTATGGACAGCTCTTCCATATCTATCTACAATGTGTTGTGGATCAATTTGAACACTGTTAGTGGCAGCAATGTCCATTAAAATGTTTAGGCTATCAGCATGGTATGGCAAATTAGAGAAATTACACTTGTTATTTTTTAAATACATATACATATATATGTGTGTGTGTGTGTGTGTGTGTGTGTGTGTGTGTGTGTGTGTGTGTGTGTGTGTGTGTGTGTGTGTGTGTGTGTGTGTGTGTGTGTATGTGTTTTGTGTTTACCTGATGGTTTCTCTTTATTTCTCCCTAAAACTACAATTGCATGGCGTGCTTGTTTATCTAAAGTCTGTAGCCTGCCACTGAATTTGCTCATGTGCCTAATGATTCCTCCTTTTTTAAATACAAGCATATTATTCTGGCCTATTATGTTGTAGTTATTTCATTTTATTTTATTTTTATTTTGTAAACCGAGACAGAGCAATGATACAGGTGGACTATTTTCAGGCTTAGACCAGGAAACATTACTGATGAGTTAGTGATTCAATAACTTAAATAAAAACACTAACATGCATTCAGTTTGTTTGCAAAGCATTTTATACATAGAATGTTTAAAACTCTAAACAAAAATTAAATATAGGTTCATAGACTCATAAGTGTTTACTAGTCTAATGACCACAAGGGTCTTTTTAAGCCTAGCCATGCATCCCAAATTTCTGACAAGTTCCGATACTCTTGATAAGTGTAAGCAGGGTCTTGGGAGATCAAATATTTACAAGCAGGGGCCTGGGAAATGAACCATTTACAGGTTGTCTGTGTCAGTTAGAGACATAGGTGCCAAACCAGGGATGAATTTCCTGTTCCCCATCCAATTGTCCAAGTTGCACTTGAATTGAGTTAGGGAGGATCTCTGCTTTACATGGATGGGGAACCTGTTCCAGAGATGGGGTAGTCTCTGAGATACATACCTGTCTCTCCAGCAGGTCCTATTTATATCACAGGCAAAGTTTTTGTCTATAGAATGGATAATTCTGATGCTGTTTGTTTTTGTGGATATGCAGGAGGTCCATCAGAGTAGGGTCACTTAAATACCCTTCTTGCCAGGCATACATCTCCATCAAAAGCCTGTAGTAGACAGAATGCAGGGATAGGGCCTTGAGGTGGTCTGCATAGGAGATTTCACTTACGCCCTGTATTCTTTTAGTGAGGAACCTCTGCGGACATACCAATTGTTGGATTTAGTTTTAGTCCATGGCTCTGACACCAGATGTTTATCTGTGTCAGCCCTTCCTGGATAACATTTGCGTCAGTGTTAAATTCAATGACAGCTTCTAATTTGCAATCATCTGTACATTTAGTCAGCCAGAGACTACTGACATTGGTTTTGACTTCTGAGAAGTAAATGCCAAAAAGGAGCAGTCTAAGGACTGATCTCTGAGGGACTCCAGTTGTGACTGGCCTCTTTGTAGAGGTGGACTCTTCAATTCTAACTTCCTGGGTCCTGTCTGTGAGCCAGTTGGCTATCCACTGGGTGACATACAGGTTTGTACCTAACCTCTTGAGTTTGTCAACAATGCCCAAGTGGGGTATTGTGTCAAATGCCTTGGCCAGGTCAAGATAAGAAGTGTGAATGATTTTGCCGTCATGCATTTCTTTGGTGACTTCTCAAAGAAGTCCACCAGGTTGAGTAGGCATGACCTGCACTTGATGAAACCAGACTGGGTTGGGTCCAGTGTCTGGAGGTTTACTCTGTCTCTATTGATCATTTCCATGATAATTCTTTTCATGGTTTTACACACACGACTAGTGCGACTTAGGGATCTGTAGTTTCCAGGGTCTGTAGATGGCCCACCTTTGTAAAGAGGGATGACTGTTGCTTTTCTCCATTCATGAGGCCCGAAGCCTGTTTGGAGGCTACAGTTAAATAGCAATTCCAGAGGGCCTGATAGGTCATGTTTTATGCTACTTAGAAGGCATCCTGGGATATTCTCTGTGTCCATTGATGCAGTGTTCCTGGCCTTAGACAAAGCAATAAGGACCTGTCCCCTAGTGATAGTTGGTGGAGTTATATTTGATGGTATTTCGTGAGGGAAGGTTGAGGGGGAGAGAGGGGTAAAGTTGGAGCTGAATTTATTGGCCAGTAGGTTTGCTATATTTTCTGGATCAGTATAGGTGGCTCCATTTACAATGAGTTCTACACACAATTGTTTAATACCTTTCAGGTTGTGTACATAGCTAAAGAATGCTTTGTGGTCCTCCTTGGCCTGGGAGGCCAAACTTACCTCAAATTTGGCTTTAGTGGACTTTATTTGTCCTTTAAGTTGTTTGTTTAGTTTGATGAGAGTGCTTTTATCCTGCTGTGTGTTGCACCTCCTAATTTTTGCCATGGTTTTCTTCCTTCTCTTACACAGCCTATTGATTTTGTGATTCCACTGGGGTGGCTTGTTTTTTGAGTTAGTTCTGTACTTCTTCCTGGTGGGTACAGCTGCCTCTTTGCAGCTATTGAAATTCTTGTACAGGGTTTCTGTGAACAGTTCTACATAGGCAGCAGTGTTCACAGGATTTATGGTGGCTTGAAATGTTGTCAGGTTATCACTTAATAGCAGGAAGTTAGCCTTAGAGTAGTTCCTGAATATTCCAGGTTTAGCTGGGGATCCAGGTTTTATTTTACTTCAAAGGAGACCATTTTGTGGTCTGCCCTTACCAGGGAACACATTACAGTAGGGAGTGTGCAGCACTCTCCCATATTAGTGAGGACCAGATCCATTATGTTTGCACCCCTGGTTGGTATATTGGCAATCTGGTTCAGGGAAATTGTGTTTACAAAATCCAGGAATCTCTGTGCGTGTATGTTTGGTGTCATATAGGATTCCCAGTTAATAGTGGGGTAATCAAAGTCACCTATAGATATTGTATTGGGTTGGATGGTGGGTGTTTACAATAAATTTAAATACATGGAATGGGTTTCCTGGATCATAGAAGGGGACCTATAGCTTGCAAGGAAGTGGTATTGGATTTTGCCTGTGGTGATTTGAACATGGAGCAGCTCAAGTGCATTGTCCTGTTTGACCAGCCTTGAGCTATATTTATTTTTGATGTAAATCAAGACACTTCCACCTTTAGTCCTTGTCTGTGTAGTAGCCGCTCTAAATGTGTGGAAGACATTATAATCTTGCATTGTTGGTGTGTTTTCTGTGGCTTTAAACCATGTCTCAGTGACCACACAGACATCAGCATTCTCTAGGGTGAAGGGAGCTTCTAGGGAGTGGTTTTTTTTTTTTTGTTTGGACTCCTAGCATTGAACAGTAATACCTTTAGATTTTCTTGATTTTGATTTGCTATGTCAGAAGTACTTTCCATTTGGCATTGCCTAAAAAAGGGGTCTTGACTAATATTCAAAAGCCTATAGGAGTGAGGTGCAGACTATCCTTGGCAAAGCAGTGTGGTGTGTTGACCATCTCCTTCCATGCTGACAAATATTGCACCCCCTTAGAATGACGCCAGAAAGTAAGCCAATTATTACAGTCAGTCATCTTTTGTTAGTATTGTGGCATCATCCTTGGAGAAGGTAAAATGCTGCTCAATGCTAGGCTCGTCCCAGCCTGAGACACATATTCCAAGAGCTCCATGATGTCTCTCTTCATATAGTCTAGGGAGGTACGTCTCAGGTCATTTACTCCCACATGGACTATGACTGAGTCATGCTAGTACTTGTGGTCCAGTGACCTGAGTATGTGCTAATGTGGCAGACCCTAGCCCCTGATAAGCAACCGACTGTGACTTTCTCCTTACTCAGCCTGGTGAGAGGGACATCAGTGTGTCTCATGATGGAGTTTCCAATGACCAGAATGTTAGAGTGTGTGGTGGCTTGCCTTATGGGCTTAGAAGTAGAGGGTCTGGGTGATGTGGCTCTCTGTGTTGATGTGGGTGTTGTTTTGAAAGAGTGCAGTTGGGGCTGCTGAGGTTATTTGTTATGTGTAGTTCATCTAGGAGGCATTTGGTGTTTGGGTAGGTTATATTTAAGTGCCTCAGCATATGTGGGTCTATATGTCTGCAATGAATTATGTGTGATGGGTGCAGCGTGTGTACTACTGACAACTTTATTGACATTAGTAGTACATTTATGTGAGAGCTTTGCCTCTAGTGACATTGTGTAAATATTTCTCTCACACACCATATCCATTTGTTTGAGAATTAACTGGTTGTCAGTAAACATGAGACAATTTCTACATTGCCTCAGGATGCCTTTATCTACCATGCTGGTAACAGAGATAGTGGGAAAGTTCATATCCATGGCAACAAACCCTTTTTTATTGATTAGACAGTTGGAGTGAGACTATAAAGCAATGTCAGGAGTATTCGGTTTGCAACTCTGGGGACAGTGCTTTCCACTGGAAACTAATTGTTTTGTGTGCAACTAGGTTTTTGTGAAATTTTAATCATGATTTTACAAGAAAAATGTCACTCAAGCTATTTGTGTCTGTACAGGGCACTGCCAAACACGTGACAGGAAACTGATACATAGCCCCTGAAATTTTAAGGATGAAGTATTTAGGCAGATATTCTGAAGTTAGAAACAAATCAGTACTTAGTGAAAACAAAGAATTAGCTTGTCAAGAATCATGAAAAGAGGGGACTTCCATGAATTAGTACTAGTGCTGGTCTCATCACAGCTTCACATTGCTGGGATACGATACTCCTTTGCTTCTTCTCTCACCAGAAGCAAATTATTAGTACCAATCCAAGATGAGAAGCAGGTCACAGCCTGTGTGGTGATCCACAGTCTTGTCCTAGATGATGCAAGGGTCTGTTGGCTTGTTGTAGCCTTTTCCTTATATTGTTATAATACAAGTATTACATACTTGGTATGTTAAGACCCTGTGGAGAGGACTGAGCAAAGGTGGGGAATATAAGTTAATTGTACCTTTGTACATTAACAGAAGAGTAGTAAGATAATGTTTTGGGAGATTAGAAGTAAAGGAGAGGTATTTGTGTAGCACTATAGTAGGATAGATAGAAGACAAATTGAATATGAAACAATAAATCCTGTGACATGTCTCTCTCTCACTCTCTCCATCTTAATTTTACATATCTTGGTCACTGCCAGTGCTTCAATCTTCTCATGAAGCATTCTCCAGTTTTAGGCATAATTTAACTGAGATTGTCTACAAATATAGCACCGCCACTCCACTGTCATGGAAGCAGACATAGTAGCCAGAGGTCACACAGCCTCAGTCCTTGGGCATCTTTTGATGCCTCCCTTTATCTGAGGTGGTTCAGTGTTACAATTAAAATAAATTGCCAGTCAATTGTCAGAACCTATCTACTCTCTACCCTGATTAAGCAAATCTAGAAGCTTGCTATAACAAAATTGCCAAATTCGTAACAAATCCCCTACATAGAACTCACCACTGCTCCACTCTACATCAACTCAGCTGGTTAGAATTACCCCACTACCTAACCTATACGCAGCTTACAACTGCCCACAAACTGATACACCATCTGGATAAATGTCCTACTCTCCAAAACCTACTCCAGTCATATACCAACAAACTGGTCCTCCATTCTTCAAACAAATCTCTATTGCAAATCTCCAAATACAGTAGAAGTGCTGGAGACACCATCTACTCCAACTATGTCTCAAGAATTTGGAACGTTATCCCTCAACCTATCATAACTGAAGCTAAGCCCACAAATTTCAAAAAAATACTTAAAAAACACCTAGCTTTGCTCATGCTCTCGTCTGGGCTAAATCCAAATCTACTTGTTCATTAGCTACCGACACCCAGTGTCTTCCTATCAGAACAACATAAAGAACTCTACTATAATATTCCACCCTAATCTCCTTCCCCCTCCCCTCCCCTCCAACATAGCAGGAAATTACTCACTCCTGCAGAAACTTATTTCATGCACTATCTTCCATCTCACTCAACTTTCTGTACCTTTCCTAGGCTTTCAGTCTCTCTCCACCTAACCCTTAACTCACCACCCTGCTTCCCTTTGATTAAACTTAACTCTCTTCCCTTCCTGTTTTGTTCCTCTTCACTGAATTTTCTCAGAACCTTTCTTTTCCTTGTGCTGCCACCACACTTTACTTTTAACACTTACCCTACTCTACTGATTACCCTCTTCGGTAATTATTTTCCTCTCCGCTCTCTGCTCTGTTCCTATAAAATAAATACACTTCTTTATGACATCCCTCTATTTACTATATCGTTGAAGTATTTTTCCTGGTATCAATGTAGGGTCCACCTGACTTATAGAAAGTCTCCTACTGAAATATAATGTATTTAGCTAATAAGTTGGATTGTTTTAACTTGTATGTAAAAGTGATTGTTGTATTCTGGTATTCTTGTATTAATTGACAGCACCTGGTACATATGAAATGTCCTTCATTGCTGTGTAATATGCTCATGTAATCTATGTAACTAATGTAACCTTTACTAATTGTCTTTGGACGTTTTCTCTGATGAAAATGGGTACCAGCCCAGTTGAACCTTCCCGATAAACAAATGTCAAATAAATAAATAAAATAAGGAGAGTGTAAGGGACATCTCACACACTCATGTTGGGAGTGCAGGGTACCTTGCCCCATTGCAATTTTTTTTTATGATTTGTTTTTGATGTTTTCAATGAGATTCTTTATCAGAGTTGTTTTGATGAGTTTAGTTGTTATGTTTCAGTTATTATATATACCTCTGTGTAGTTAGAACTCTAGTCTCCTACTCTTCAGTGAATTTATCCTTACATTTCAGTGTTTTTCATGACGTGCTGCACAAATTCAGTCAAATCTCCACAAATTTCATATTGCTGATACATTGTATAGCCTTCTCAATTAAACTTAAGGTGATACTACCATTTCTAACATCCCATTTTTTATTAATGTGCTGCTAAAAACTCCTTTTGCTCTACTGCTCCAGCTTCACAGAATTCCCTAAGTTCTTCTCTTATGAAAATTTATAATTAAAAACTATGAAACACTCAACTTCATGTCAACCTGTTTTAAATATCACAGTATATAATAATTAGCATTATCATTAGGAACACAGGTGGTTCTTAAGTAATGCATTGTCTCTAAGATAAATTGCTTCCATGTCATTTATTTCCATGATTTAATAATACTGCTTCACGTTCACTTCTTCAACAGTAACCACACTTCCCCATTTGTTATATTTCTCAGATCTCCTATAATAGTTAAAGAAGTAATAGTCATTCCCCTCTTTCTCTACTCACAGTAACCTTTGACTTCTGATACAATATTTAATTTAATTTTATTCTTGTCATACTATTAAATGCTAGTTCATTTGAAAATTATATTGTTACTGACTTTTCTTTGCCTTAGCATCTTTCATAGGTTAGTGGTAGCCTATGGTCAAGCTAAAAGGCCAACATGAATCTGAGAGCCTAGGATATTAGTTTTATATATACTATGAAAGAGTCTAAGATTTTTCTTAAATATACCCAATAATGTAAATGTCTTTACAAGAAGAGGATAACTTGCTGAATAGGATTCTTTCCTCTTACACATCTAATTTTTTTCAGTTCTTCCTTAACATCTATCATCAAATGTCAAACTGAATATGGCTAAATGTGTAATGGATTTGACTCTGTGTCTGTGTTTCTTGCTATCCTATTCTATGGAATATTGTATTTATATTGCATGCTTATCCTTGTCTACAAATCCCATTAAGCCAGTACTGTAGTTTGTACAGATTGTCACCATAAATTCTGTTAGTCTTCCTTGATCCATTCCACTAAATAACTACAATATGTATTTGATTTCTATCCTTGTTTCTTTATTTTCTGCCATTCACCTATTTAGTGGCCGAAAGTGTTTATTTCTTCATTTAAGAAGCAAATAAGTAAATGTAGAGAGAGAGAAATAACATTGTGGAAGTATTAAATGCAAGATTTGAGTTTCTAGTAATAAAAATGAAGACATGCAAGATGGAAAACAAATATGGTGAATAGTGAGACTGCTTTCTAATGTTTTCTTTCTAATGATATGGATTATTGTGACTTAACTTTTCTTAATGTTATGCATGGATAGATATGGTCTGTTAATCTTACTTTAATATTTTGCATCTGTTAATCTTATTTTAATAGTTTGTATCAACAAATTCTTGTAACAATAAAACTTTATTACTACAACTTATTATCAGTATGAACTGATGTTGGTTACATACTGGTACTCTCCATTGCTACAGACAAGGCCATGGCAGACCACATGTTATCAAGGTTACATAGGCATATTATTGCCTTGTTCATCAACCTCTTCAAGAGTTTAAACTTGACAGCCAGTGCTTCACTGATTTTCAAGCTGAATATTATGGATTTTTAATGATTATACGTGAAGCTAACTTAGTTGCCATCTCCATGATATAATAGAATAGATTGAGTTCTCCTCTGCATGTTCTGTCACTGCTGCTATGGGAGTGGGGAAGCAGACTTCACAGCTCCATGCCTAAGCCCTTATTATGTATTGCATTCAAAAGGCTCTCTATTGAATCTCTGCAGTGCCACATTCAAATAATATGCAGAAAATATTGTGCTAATTTATGCCCCACAAATTTACCCCATTTGTTCAAAAGCATCCCTAAGATTTCTTCACAAAGCTAGAAGTTTTTCATTTAATATAGATTGACTTTAACACAATAAAATAAAGTCAATGTTTCTGGGGTGGAAGAAAGTTGCCAGCACAAAGAATCACATTTGTGTGTTTTGCTGTAAGACAAGTGGTAATACCAAGAGTGTAGTTGTATCTGGATTTCAGTACCTTGGACAGCACCATGATAAGCAAATGAAATACTGTCATTCTCTTTATGTAGAGTTAAGTAGTGTCCAGTGCACATAGAAACTAGGATTATTACATTACAGTCTGTGTCACCTGTGAAGTGAAGCAGTGGCAGAAGTGGCCAAGATGATCATTCCTGTTCCTCTCTGCATTTACAGTAGACATCTACTCATCTCCCACAATATGTCGTACTATTCATTTACAGTAGACATTTACTCATCTCCCACAATACGTCATACTATTCAAAGGCAGAAATGTCTTACTAAAGAACAATATAGCAGGCAGTAGGGTTTGCTGTGCCATAGGTCTGGTAGAATAGCATAAAGGGTTAAGATCGTGAGTTGCTGAGAAGCTTCATCCTGCAGCCAGTGGTTTAATTCTATCAGTCTCCACCTGCATAGTGCGCCTCTCTGAGCAAGTTACTCTCTCAGAGTAGTGATCCTGGGTTATTAGTGAAAAAAGATACTTGAGATGAGATTCCTTAAAGTAACCCTCATGTGATGACAGGCTGCATATCTGTTGATTGTCTATAGCTTTGCTACTACATGTAGCATCTTTTCTAAGTCATCTAAAAGTTTTTTGGGGGAGGGGAATATTTTTAGGTATGTTTTAGCTAGGAACTTTAACCTGCGACAACTTTTTGTTGAGGCTAGAACAACAAACCCACTTCTTATTATAAACTATCATATGCAACAGTGTCACAGCTTCTGTGAATCTCCTTCTGCTGAGATGCAGTTGCTAATAGGCTAAAAATTGACCAGTAATTGTAACTGCTGGATTGACGTGCCCTCTATTTTGATACTTACTATCATTCTTCCTTTTCACTCGGTGTATTAAGTGCAAGTCTGTATTTCATAGTGACAAACCCTAAGTTATCTTTACTATCTGTGCATCCAGAGCTGAAAATAATTTGTTCATTTTTGAGATAACAAAAGGTTGCATATTAACAATCAGTGATCATTGTGTGGACCCCATCATCCTAATTCTAATTTCTTCTTACTTTTGTGATGTAGCTGCATATGGTGTCTATACCTTACTATTATATTCTGCTACTAATTGCAATGAAAAGTGCTACTTTCTGATTTTATTGCAAAGCACTACTCCTTTATCATTGGAAAAAAACAGGGAAATTATATCGATGTCACATGGTACAAAACTTGTTAAACACCTGAGCATTTGCCTTAAACATAAATGGATTACGAATTCAATAACTATGATTGTGTGCAAACATATAGAGCATTGCCTGGTTTAGGAGCACCACAGAAACAGTAGCTGATGTTGGTAGCTGATTAATTTAGGCTCACTACGCATATGAGTAAAAAAACACAAGACATGACCGGGCTTCCAACCAATGTATCAAATATTTTATTGAAGATCTTTTGTCTAAAAAGATAATATACTTATTTAGAACAAAATAAGGCAAATGAGTGAATTTATCTGAAGTAAACCTAAGAGTGCTAAATATCGTCCATTCTCAAATTTTATGGGGTTTTATAAATCATTTTGTTTCCAAAGAGGGCTGTTTCCCTTTTTATCAGCATGACAGTGATGTTAAGTACAGTAAGGGGGGTATGAGCATGCCTCTTGTGTGTCACATATTATAAGGCACCTCATTCATTTTAATTCTCAAATATCCTCTGTATGCTAGGAAAGGGAGACTATACACACTGTCCATTGATATTCTAAAACATAAATTTATAGTGCCTTGCATTTCACAAACACCACAGATCCTAGTGTTTTTAAGTTTACTATACATCACCTTTGTAGTCTCAATTTTTTATCACATTCTGTCCTCTTGTCACAAATTATGTCAAACATTTTGGTAAAGAAAGGTTGAGAGGCACTGATATTATTTATTTTGCATTTCATGGTTTTGAACCTGTGACAGTCTTTCTCCCTAACTGTGGTTGCCTATGGGTCACACACTACCTCTTAGTCCTTGCTTGCTCTGTAACACCCTGGTCATTAAGACTGATCTCAAACCAATATAAGATGTGACTGAAAATAATGTGAAAGCAGTTCAGAGTGTATCTGAATCTCTTAGCAAATTGTGAAGTTAACATACCCTTTGTTGAGGAGAAGTGTATTTGCACATGTATGAACACATCATCTATACATTTACTTGCTGATTTATTTGATCGTTATAAGAGAGAGACACAATGATTCAGGTCTTATTTGTCTAGTTGATGGGTAATTAATTATGTCATTTGGCATACCAATTCTGACTCTAAAAGAAGCATGCATAAATCAAGTATCTTTTGTGATTTTAATGTGCTTCCTGTAAAGGAATTTAGTTCCTAAATGATGAAGCTATAGGAATAGCATGTGTTAAATGTGCTTTTGAGTCTGTCTCCTTCATAGATGTGGAATAATTTGCTTGTAGCTTGGTTTACTTTTCAATAAAGTAATGTGTTTTCAATAATGACACTGCTTAGAGTTGTATATATATTTTTTCTTGCCTAGTGTACACATTCTATTGGGTAAGGAGACCAAACAACACTGTAAAAAAATCAGTTTTATATATATATATATATATATATATACACACACATATATATATATATATATATATATATATATATATATATATATATACATATATACATATTATAAATACAAATGCTTGGTAAGCAGAGTACAATCTCAATAACATTCATACAGACATGCCCAAACTGGCAGCCATGAGAAGCAATGTTTCTCTGAGTAATGAAGAGGATTCAGCTGCACACACTTTGTCATATCACCTTGAAATGGGTAAGATGGTGATCCAGGTCATAGCTTGCTATATGTCCCCAACCATATCCCTAGACTCTCACTCCATGTTCCTAAGCACCCTGGAATCTACCAAGGTCCAACCCAGCACTCTCTTACTAGGAGACTTCAACTACCCCTCCATCAACTGGGAAAACTACTCAAGAACCAATACACCGGCCCAATGCTTCCTGGAATTCATCAGTTCCAATCCCCTAGATGAACTCATTCTCACCCCCACTAGAGGAAGCAACATCCTTGACCTGGTTATTACCAACATGGGCAACCGTTACTCTACACCCGTAATCAATCCCTCCCTGGTCAGATCTGACCATAAACTAATCACCATGGAAATCCACATTTCACCCACAACCCCCCCCCCCCCCCTGCAAAGGTTACCACCTTGAAAAACCTTTCCAAATCTGACTTTGGACTCCTAAAAACAGAGGTGGCTATCTTCACAGCACCCATGCCAGTGGAAAATAGATGCATGACTGCTGAATCATACACCAATGGACTGTACGAACATGTACATTAATGCATGGAACTAGCCATACCCAACAGAACCAAGACTCTCTCCTCCAAAAAAAGGAAGCTAATCTGGTGGTCCCCTGATATTAATAAACTCTACAACAGAAGGAAGAAACTGTTGCAGAAAAAGGTGAAGTCCCAAGACTGGAAAAACTCCCTTATTAGCCTCAACAAAAAGCTGAGATCCCTTATCAAATCCTCTAAAGCCAGCTATGAAGGCAGAAGTGCAGCAGACACTAAAAACAATCACAAAGCCTTCTATAGCTATATCAAGAACCTCCATGGCAATACCCAGATTTGCTCTGTGTTACTGCACAATGGTACCTCCTATACTGAGCCAACAGATATTGCCAACATACTGGCTGACAGATTCAGTCCTAACTTTACCCCCCCCTCCTCCCCTAAAGGACCAATCACAATACCAGAAGAATGCCAGGCACCCAGAATTACTGAAGCGCAGGTTAAAGCTGCATTGTCCAAGGCCAAGAATACAGCTTCCATGGGACCCAATAATATCCCTGGCTGTGTTCAACATGAACTACACCACATCTGTGTGCTCTGGTCAGTCACAGCCACACCTCAGGCTTTGTCTCTACCAAATGTCGTACTGCTACAGTCATCCCTCTCCATAAAGAGGGAGTGACTACAGACCCTGGGAATTAGTGCCCCATTAGCCTGATGGGTCTGATATGTAAAGCTATGGAGCGCATCATCATGGACCTGATTAGCAAAGATATATGAAATCTCCAAACTCTAGACCCCACATAATTTGGCTTTATGAAAGGGAAATCATGCCTGCTCAACCTGGTTGACTTATTTGAGTCAGTCACCAGGGCTGTGGATGAAGGTAAGGCAGTGCATACAGCCTACCTCAATCTGGCCAAGGCCTTTGATACCATTCCTCACTCAGGAATTATTGATAAAGTCACCAAACTAGGCATCTACCCCTATATCACTAGATGGGTTGCAAACTGGCTCACAGCTAGAACACACAGTGTGAAAGTAGCAGATTCCAAGTCAGACTGCTGATGAGTCATGAGTGGAGTCCCACAGGGATCAGTCCTGGGTCCTTTCCTGTTTGGCATTTACTTCTCAGAAGTCCAGGCCAACACAAAGGGGCTCCGGCTGACCAAGTTCACAGATGACTGCAAACTGGGAGCCATTATTAACTCCCCAAGTGATGCAGACATTCTACAGAAAGGCCTCACTGAGACCAATAACTCCAAAAAATGTGTCATTATCCCCTTTGTTAAAAACTCAGTTCCCACTAATTACCACATTTGATGGCAGCCTCCTGAACACTGAAGACATTATAAGAGCTCTGGGGACGCATGTTGACAGCAACCTCTCCTTTGACCACCACATTGCCACTGTGAGCAGAAAGGCCTTCTGTGTGGCACATCTCATTACCAAGGGTTTTGCATCCAGGAAGTAAGAGGTGATCATCTCTCTATACTCTTCCCTCATTAGACCAATCATTGAGTATAATGCCCATTTGTCATGTACCTCACTAGACACCTGCAACAGCTGGAGAGGCCACAGAAGTACTTCACGAAGAGGATCCTAGGCATTAAATGCATGTCTTACATGGACAGACTCAAAAGACTCCAACTATTCTCTGTCTCATATCACCTACTTAGAGGTGATTTGTGCTTGACTTATAAAGCAATGTCTAACCCAGCTCTGTTAGAAATGCTACATCTAAAGAAATCCCAATCTCTCTGCACCACACACACTCCAGAGACCTCAACCTCATTACCACAATCAACAGAACATGCTGGAGGGACAGGTTCATAACCCAGAGACTGCCCATGCTCTGGAATAGACTTCAAATACATGGCAAGCAGAGCATCTCATTAGAAATCTTGATAATTGGATGGGTAATAGAAAGTTCACTCCAGGGATCACTCCAGTGGCTCTGTTTTATAGAGGCATTGTGAACTAATGTTGGGTGGCACAATGACAGGGCACTTCTATGGGCTAGGCTTGTAAAGGCTCCAGGGTCATCAGCCTAGTACACACCTATGAACTTGAGCCCACCCAGTTCTGAATCTTCTTGATTTTGACTCATATAACTGGGTCTTGTGATAACAAATAGATGGAGAACATAAAAAATAAAAAGAAACATTAGGAATATAGTTTTGATAAAAATACAAAAATACTCAGAGCTGTAGGAATTCCACATGTAGATATTTTGACATGGTACTAACAGCATAATTATAAACCTCAGAAATACAGTGCTTTCCTACAGACTAAGGGTACACACTCTTATAAATTATGCATTTCGTTAACAGTTAATCCATCTATCCACAACCTTTTTCTCATTTTTTACCCATAGGGTCTGGGTGCCACTTCAACAGTGGCAATCATCTAGAGAAAAGGTTTACATCACCACGTAGCTAGCCCTGCCATGGTAATTCTTCCACGCCACATACTCACATGCACACTCACACCTATGGCCAATTTAGAGTGTCTAGTCTACCTGCTGCATGTCTTTGTAATGTGGGAGGTCTTCTCAGCATATTCAAAAAGCCTAAATTAAAGCAAAAAAATATAGCTCTGAGTTGCAGTAAATAAAATATTTATAGAACACATTTATTAGTACAGCCTGAAAAAAAAATAGCATATACTCCATCTTGTTGTGTGCACTCTGTCTAAGGAGAAATTTTATCAGGAAATATTTACTAATGACACTTCAAGAGTTTGGGAGTCTGGGAGACTAAATTCACCAGACATTACATCAGAAAAGTTGCAGTCTAATATAAAGGAAATGCCTTTCCCTCCAAAATACCCTAATTTAATTAAAGTTTAAGCAATTCAAGTTTGTCATTATTGTAGCATGTTCACCTCTCAATTTAAAACTCAATGGAAGTTGAGAAAATATGGGATTTTTCTGATAGAGCAAAAGTAACCAGAACCTTCCCTAATCCTATAAAAATGTAAAAAGTCAGTAGGATTTGTCTTTAGCATTTAAAAGTCATTTTCAAAGATGAGAAAAGACAAGAATAATGTATTTATTCCTTTGTATAATTTAACTCTTTACCTTTATTTTCAGGGAACATGGGATCTCTAGTCACCGTATCTATCTCAGTTACCTGAGGCTGAAGGATCTGTTCCCCTAAGCTCCTGCTTCAGAGCATCATGTCCATCTGTCCTTCACCCTTTGTATTACTCTGCTTCACTGTCTTTGCCCATAACACTATGTTTAGACACAAAGTGTGAATATATTTAATACATTCATGATTATACCTAATACTGTGTTGCTAATACATTTTTCTGTAAGTGACGAAGAAAAGAAAATGTGAAAGCACATAGTTATCTACATAGTCATCCATTCATGATGTACTGGTAATATAGTGCAAAGGTTGAGGTAATGGACCTGAGTTTGAGACCCACAAATTCTACTTACTTACATACTGATACAACCTGCAAGCCAATCTTTGATTTTGGTATTCAGAATTATGTGACATGGCTGAATTAACATCCTTTCTAAGCTTCCACACCCCCCAACAGCAATTAAAGTATGTGTAGGAGAGTCTGAGAAAATGAGGTGACGTTACATAACTTTTGCATTCTAAAGTGTTTGGCATAAGGTTCCTACAGCAAATATTAAATTCACGCTATACTGTAACTCTTCACTTAGCATTATGTTTGTATATACTTGTAAATCAGTGAATCCACTGACTACAGTCACAATCACAGCAAACCTTCTTTTTTTTTTCCAGGTCTATATGTGGTACTCATGTATACAGAATCAAGTGTTACTACCTTGTAGTAATGTTGTGTTAACTACCTGACCTTCTACGTACCACTTTTTTTTAAACTGCTCCGCTTTTTCATATTTGTTTCTTCTTGAATTACTTCAATAAAAAGAACCCTTCTTCCTCAGTGGGACTAGCTGGTTAGCAAAATGTAGTTAAGTAAATAAATATATCATTTTGCAGTTGCTCATGTACAACTAAGTATAGATAGTGGGGTTCACTCAAGAGAAATTTCCCCACAGAACTTATTGCGTTCATTCTTCCTCCTGTAAAGAAAATTATTGTTATGAATTTTGATTATTTTAAAAAGCAATTATTTTGATGGATAAAAATCACTTCCTAAGCTGAGTAAAATATATATAGTATTAATGTATGCCATATTAACTTTATTAGTGGGGGGGTTTGCTATTTATAATTACCAGATAGCATTTTTTTTACCAAGCCATAATATTGTTGGTTACAATTAGTGACTGTTTAATTATGGCCAAAAAAGGCCACTCTGCAGTACGAAACCAGGGGTATGCATAAAGAATTTCAGTCCAAAGTGCAGATCGCTCATCCTTTAAGTAAATATATTTTCTCCACATAAAATTAAAGACTGTCCTGTAATTACAATAATAAAACGATAGCTCATTTCCTTCACTGGTCTTTAAAACAGACATAATATAAACCTAGGAAATAAATAATAAACATAAAAAACATGCATTTCCCATAAATGGTAGTGCATAAAAACAACTTCTTTATTAAACAAGAGAATGACATTCAACTGCTGCTGTTAATATTCTCTTCAGCAGGTGTTGGTCTAAAAACATCTGGCAACTGAAAGACCCATAATGAATTCTAGAGGAAGAGAAAGAATCCATTGAAGCAGAACCATATTAAATTGCTGAACTTTCACTCATACTGCACATGGTGTCAGTCAGATACAAGAGTTAAATGGTGTTCTGCATGCATTGTTTGTTGGAAATCTGAATGGCAGCATTCAAAAAAGGTGCACCTGCCAGTGTTTCTTGTAAGAAGAAGATCATTTTCAATATATTGAAGGGATTGGGCATTAAAACTTTTGAACTACACCCTAGTAGGAAGGAAGCAGTATTAGAACTGGTATTGTAATGTGGAACTGGGCTGGCATCCCCTGCTGTAGACATGGGTAATCATTACTGTATAATCAAGCAGTACGTCATTGTTAAGGCATAACAAAGGACATGTGTAGGGCTTTAGGAGAGATTATATAGGCATAGTGTTATAGGAGGGTGTTTAGAAAGTGCACTAGTGATAGATGGGAATAACAGGTTGTAGATTAACCAGAGAAAACAATTCTAAACTGCTTTCACAGAGGTTGGCCTGATGCTGCAAAAGTAGAATTCTGTCTATAGCACAGGTGATATAGATTTTTGGAATGAATTCAGGACTACTGAAAGATGAGTCAGGGGCTACAAATTTAAATGTGGACGTACCTGCAGATATGTGTGGAAGCTTTTACAACCACAACGACCCCAGAGGAAGATGTCCAGTTAGCTGGGCTTGGTACAAAAAAACTATATTGCAGAAAAGACTTCAGGGACACAATAAAAACTGTGGAAATATAATTGTATAAATATTATATCAAAAGACTGTCTGTTGTCTGTCAAACATACATCTACCTGAGTGAAGCAGCATGTTATTACACAAATGTCCTTTCCCTGTCATTGCCTCTACTTTCCTTCCTCCTGCCTTAGTCATCCTTTTATCCTACTGCGGACCTACACTGTGCTATTGGACACATGCACTTATTAAATCTGTCTTTAAGGGAAAGCGGAGTAGGACAAGCCCAGACTTATACAGACCCTTAAGTCCACTTTCATGTTGTGAAAAAATAATGGCGAAAGTAATATCGGATAAGTTCTTTTCTGAACTGCAAAGGTTGAAATGTGACGCCATATATCAGCATGCATATTTTGAAAATTGATCTATTACCACCTGTAATGTGATGTTCTATGACAATATAATAACAGTCATGAATGAAAAATTGTGCTGTGATGTAATTTATATAGATTTAACTTCAGAATTTGATAGGATCATATGCAAAACACTGATCAATAAATTAGAAGAACTAGCAAATAATGTACTGTTGATAAGATGGATAGCTGCATTGTGTACAAATAGGACATGGCAAGTATCATACAGCAATTGGACAAGTGAAATTCTTGGTTACAGTCAGGGTGTCCTGCAGGGCTCTGTCCCAGGCCCATACCTGTTTATGTTTTATCTTTCAGACCTCTCTTTTTCATCAGAGGTGTTCTATAGTCTGTATGCAGATGACCTGAAACTGAGTAAACCGATTACATGTGTTACAGATAGGACATGTCTACAGAAGAACTTGACTAAATTGACTATATTGGCACAGGAGAATAATATGCTGAGAAATACATCAAAAACTAAGCATATGAGATTTGGGAGACAAACTGTAATGTAAATATTTAATACAGCACACAGTTATTGAAACTGTAGATTCATATGGGTAGATCCAGTTTTGAGTTTTTATTACACATATCAAACATTTGTTTAATGATAGTTATAGAACTACAGGTTGTACTAAAAAGATTTTTGAAGTCTCAGAAATCAGAAATGATGAAGTCAGTGTTTGATAATTACATTAGTCCCGAAGTTGAGTATGGAATAACACTTTGGAACCCTATAAGAAAGCATGAATAAATGGAAATACTACAGTGGAAATATACCAAGGACATCCATGGATGTGAACATGTAATTTTTTAGTAAAGAAAAAAATATCTGAACTTGTAGAGTGTCTCATATATTTAAGAGGAGATCTTATTCAGGTATACAGGGCACATAGAGAAAACTACCTCTGAGAATGTTTGGGGTTATCCAATAATAGTAAAGAATCATCAGACAGCCTATGTAGAAGATTGTATAGAAATGAGAAGTGTACTAATTGGGTCTTTGAGAAAGAGCAGCTGATGCATAGAACAGACTACCAAACTAGATTAAACCAAGCACTATTTTAGATATTTTTAAAAACAGCTTGATCCCTTATTGCAAGAACAACTTCTGGCATACTGGCAGGCTAAAGGGGCATTAATGCCCATGCTTTAAATATTTGTATGTATATATTGCCTCTAGAAATATATCAAATAAACTCCTAAATCAGCTTAATATCAAATTCTTTCTCTCTAATCTTTTTAGGGTGCTTGTTAAAATTCCAAGGCATATAATTGTGAACCTCTAAAGAGGGAAACTGCAAATGCCAATATGAAGTGATATGTAATAAATCTGAGGTTGTGATATCCCAGAATATTTCCTCTGCTCTAAGATACACTGATCTTGATGATAGTATGTAAAAGTAACAGTAATCCCCTCCCACATACAAAATATTTAAGGCGCAGAAGGGAATTACAACTTCAGAATTTGCTGTTTTTTAGTGTGAATCATATGACATGATTTAGAAACAATTATAAAAATATAAAGAACCCATCCTGCCAAGGAAATGGAGAAGTCCATGCCTAGTAGATATTCTCTATTTAAGCTGTGGAGTGTGGTGTCAGATGCCCTAGTAAGAAGTATGAACCAGCACTTGATAGTCTGCTAATGTCGAATGCTTCAAACAAAAGATAACTGAAATGGACCAGAGCTGTTTTAATATTGTTTGGCTGTAAACTGGTGAAAGGCAACACACCGCTATGCGGTCGTGCGCATAGCGGTTAAACAAGGTTAAACTTGGTTAAACTTTTTCTGGCTCCGCCAAGTCTGCTCTTCAATTTTTCCATAAGAACTGTTCTACTTGCAATCTAAACAGCCTATACTCTATCTGAAAAGCTCAGCACTTGCTCCTAAAGCATTTTTTATACAGGTAAAGCACTCTTAAACAAAAGAAAGTACTTCATTCACCTAAATTCTGTTGAGCACCCATTTCCCTATAGGTCCTTTCTGACTCAGTTACACAGCAATCTTTTTCACTATTTCTAGCATGTTGAAGGGTCAGTTGCTGGCGTCCTCTCCTGTTCAGCTGGTGAATCTGGGAATCTTGAGGCAATGTTACAATTGCCTCATGTACACAGACAACCCTCTCCTCCTCCCAACAAATACAAATATATGCGAGAGATGCAACTATATAGCCAAACTGGAGGCTGAGCTCTCTCAATTCAGTACTGGCAAGACCAGTCAGGAGGAGAAGGAAACCACGCACACCACAAACCCAGTCTCACATAGAATTATCACAACTGCAAACCAAACACATAAACACACAAAAACATACTCGGAGGCGCTGATTAAAAATCTACCAAAACAACAGAGGCCTCCAAAGCAGACACCCAAGCAACCACCACCTCAAGACATAGCACATGCAACACATAGTTCACAAAGTCAGTGTGCTAAACAGTCACAGCCCTTAAGGCCAAACAACATGCCAGACACACTTGTAATAGTTGACTCCATAGTCAGACACACTGACTTCCCGCTCACCAGACTGAACAAGAAAAAGGTCACAGTAAGCTGCCTGTCGGGAGCTAGAATCCGCCACATAACACAAGCACTCAGGTCACTCCACAGCAAGTACAAATATGACTCAGTCATTGTACATGCCGGTGTGAACAACCTGAGACGTACCTCCCTGGACTACATGAAAAGAGACATAGAGGAGCTCTCTGATTATGTAGCCCAGGCTGGTATGACCCTGACCCTGAGCAGCATCTTACCCTCACCAAGAATGATGCCACAGTACAAAGACAAAATAATCAGTTTTAACAATTGGCTTAATTACTGGTGTCATTCTAAGGGGATCCAATGTCTGTCTGCTTGGGATGACATGCTTGACAAGCCACGCTGCTTCGCAAGGGATGGCTTGCACCTGTCACCCCTGGGCTTCCAGGTATTGGCCAAGGCTCTTGCCACCCCCATAGTGCCTTTTTTAGGCAAGGCTCAAATGACAAACCTACCTCCCTAGAAAACACAAGTGGAAAAAAACTAAGGGTAATGCTGCTCAATGCCAGAAGTCTAAACCTCAAGATGCATGCCCTCGAAGCCCTCCTCAGTATGGAGAACATCGATGTCTGTGCAGTGACTGAAACCTGGTTCAAGGCTCCTGAGAGCACCCCAGCACTATCAGGTTTTACCTCATATCATGCTTTCCGCCCCAAAACTTGGACCGAACCACAAAAGGAGGGGGAGTATCCATTTTCATCAAAGATACCCACACCTCCAGGTTAGTGGCAACGCACGAAGCATCAGAGACTATCCAGGTGCAACTAACCATAGGCAAAACTGCCTTACAGTTTGTAGCATGCTACAGACCACCCTCTCAAACTCAGGAACCCCACACAGCCTTCCTGAAGACACTGGAGAGTATGAATGTCTCTCCAAATACCATCATTATGGGAGACTTCAACTACCCAAACATAGACTGGGAACATTACTCAAGCCCCAACACCCTAGCCCAAAGGTTCCTAGAATTCATAAACTCAAATGCAATGGAACAACTAGTCACCATTCCCACAAGAGGAGACAATATACTAGACCTGATCATCACAAACATGGGGACAAAATGCTCCACACCGGAAGTATATCCCTGTTTGGTAAGATCAGACCATAAATTAATCTCACTGGAAATCCATATCCCGCCCCCACCCCCTGCACAAAAGACCACAGTGAAGAACTTCTCAAAAGCAAACTTCACACTTCTTAAGACTGAAGTGATATCCTTCAAGGCCCTTGGGCCAGTGGAAACCACAACCCACACTGCTGAATCCTTTGCAAATGCCCTCTATGGGCACCTTCAAGAATGCATGGATCATGCAATCCCAAATAAAACCAAGACCCATTCCCCCAAAGGCAGGCGCCCGGTCTGGTGGACCCCAGCCATAAACAAACTTTACAACAGGAGGAGGAAGCTACTACATGACAGAGCAAAATCCATAAAAGGGAAGGCATCTCTGATCAGTACTAGCAAAAAACTACAATCACTCATAAAATCATCCAAGGCCAACTTTGAGAGAAAAATCGCAGAAGACACAAAAGACAATCACAAGGCCTTCTTTAGCTATGTTAGAAACCTGGGTGGAAACTCCCAGATATGCTCAGAGTTAGTCCAAAATGACACAAAATACACTGAACACACTGACATTGCCAACATTCTGGCAGACAGGTTCAGTGCAAATTTTTCCTCCCCCCACTCCGCCAAAAGGAGAAATAACTATCCCAGCAGAGTGTAGCCTCCCTAACATCTCAGATGCCCAAGTGAGAGCCGCCCTCTCTAAAGCTAAAAACACAGCATCAATGGGACCGGATGGTGTCCCGGGCTGTGTGCTACATGAACTCCAAAAGGAACTAAACCCACACATAAGGCTGCTGTTTAATCTTAGCCTTACTACAGGATACGTACCCAAAGAGTGGCGTACGGCAACAGTGGTCCCACTTCACAAAGGCGGTGCTTCTACGGACCCTGGAAATTACCGCCCCATAAGCTTGACGAGCCTGGTCTGCAAAGCTATGGAGAGGATCATTATGGGACTCATAAACAAAGACATTGGGGACCTACAGACATTGGATCCTACCCAATTTGGCTTTGTCAAGGGCAGATCCTGCCTTTTGAACTTGGTCGACTTTTTTGAAACAGTCACTAAGGCCATTGATGAGGGTAAGGCATTTCACACAGCCTACCTCGACCTTGTAAAAGCCTTTGACACAATACCCCACTCAGGCATCATAGACAAACTCACCAGCTTAAATGTAAACCCATATGTCACAAGATGGGTTGCAAACTGGCTCAAGGACAGAACCCACAGGGTCAGAGTTGCTGGAGCTATGTTAGACTCTAAGCCAGTCACAAGCGGTGTCCCACAGGGCTCAGTCCTGGGACCCCTCTTGTTCGGCATTTATTTTTCCGAGGTACAGGCAAACATAGGAGGATTGTGGCTGACAAAGTTCGCAGATGACTGCAAACTGGGCGCCATAATTGATACTCCAGCGGACACAAACATCCTCCAGAGAGGCCTCATAGAAACGGATAATTGGTGCCAGAGCTATGGCCTTAAGCTGAACGCCAAAAAATGTATAGTCATACCCTTTGGGAAAAACAAGGTACCGACAAATTACCACATAGGTGGTAATCCATTAAGTACGGAAGAGGTAATGAGGGACCTAGGGACCCAGGTTGACAGTAACCTCTCATTTGACACTCACATTGCCAAAGTGGTTAGGAAGACCTTCTATATTGCCCACCTTATCATGAAGGGTTTCACATCTAGATCAAGAGAGGTCATTGTGCTCCTGTACTCTTCTCTTGTCAGGCCAATGATTGAGCACAATGCCCCATTTGGGATGTATCTCACCCGACACCTGCAGCAGTTGGAAAGATCCCAAAAGTTCCTCACCAAGAGGATAAAGGGTCTTAAACATATGTCATATGCTGCCCGACTGAAAAAACTCCAGCTCTATTCAGTCGGATACCACCTACTCAGAGGTGATCTGTGCCTGACGTACAAGGTCATGTCCAATCCTGAATTAATGGACATGCTCCACCTCAGAAAATCCAAATCCATCAGAGCCACGAGAACAAGTGACTTAAACCTCAACACAGAAATAAATAGGACGTGCTGGAGGGACAGATTCATAACCCAGAGGCTCCCTACACTCTGGAACAGAATCCCAGTCCATGTTAGGCAGAGCCCCTCACTGACTCTATTCAAGAGAAATCTCGACGAGTGGATGGGAGATCATAGGTTTACCCCGGGGGTCATCTCTGTGTCACTACTAGACAGAGGCATAGTAAACTAAACCCTAAAAGGACGTAGTATTCTCATCCTAAGGGGTGGTGTAAGCCACACACACTCTCTGGCTAGGCTTATAAATGCCCTAGGGCAGATAGCCTAGTACGAACCTATGAACCTATGAACAAATGAAGTTCCTTTGAAATCTCAGAATAGGTATTCATCTTTGGCCACAGGCCACAGCTGACAGTATTCAAAGAGTTCCTTTATTCCTCCTCAGTTTATCTAAGCTCACATCACAGTTCAGTAATAATTAAAAAAAAGAGGATATTACATGAGCCCAAGAGAGCACAAAGTCAAACAGGTTCTTGAGCTCATAACAATATGAACAAAGAAGTCTGTATGATACTGTGTAAAGCTCTGTCTCTTTACTCGGTATCATACCAACTTCAGAGAGATAATCTTTGCCTGACATACAGGACATCCCTGAACCTTGTTTTGATGAACCTTTTGCACATCTGCAAAACAAACAGCATCAGAACTATCAGATTAAAAGACTTAAATTTTGCTTGTGAGACAAATAAGACATGTTGGAGAGACAGATATCTTTCTGAGATAATTCCCATTCTCTGAAACAGGTTCCCTATTCATGTGAAGCAGAGTTCCTCCCTATCCCTTTTTAAGCACAATGTGGACTAATGGACAGGTAATCAGAAATTCACCCCTAATCTGGCTCCTATGTCTCTGCTAGACAGAGACACTCAGTAAATCATCCTCTATATAAATCATATTTTTGGGTAACATTTGGTTGCACGGCTAGCCTTATAAGGGCCCTAGTGGTCGTTAGCCTAGTATAAACCTATGAACCTATGAGAAACAGCACAAAAAAAATCTTCTATTCCCTTTTATGTAATTATTCTCATTTAGAGGTTGCTGTACATCAGAGGAACAGTAATAGTAATCACTGACAGATACTATAAAGCTTATCTTGTTCCTTCCTTTGGCAGATTACTGATCAGAGTACCCGATATACAGCATCAAACCAAGCAGCTCACCGATATATAGCATCATACCAAGCAGCTCACTGATATACAGCATCATACCAAGCAGCTCACCGATATACAGCATCGCACCAAGCAGCTCACTGATATACAGCATCACACCAAGCAGCTCACTGATATACAGCATCACACCAAGCAGCTCACTGATATGCAGCATCACCCCAAGCAGCTCACTGATATACAGCATCATACCAAGCAGCTCATTGATATACAGCATTACACCAAGCAGCTCACTGATATACAGCATCACACCAAGCAGCTCACTGATATACAGCATTGCACCAAGCAGCTCACCGATATACAGCATTGCACCAAGCAGCTCACCGGTATAAAGCATCACCCCAAGCAGCTCACCGATATACAGCATCACACTAAGCAGCTCACCGATATATAGCATCGCACCAAGCAGCTCACTATTATACAGCATTGCACCAAGCAGCTCAACAATATGCAGCATCACCCCAAGCAGCTCACCAATATACAGCATCACACCAAGCAGCACACCGATATATAGCATCACACAAAGCAACTCACTGATATACAGCATCGCACCAAGCAGCTCACCAATATGCAGCATCACCCCAAGCAGCTCACCAATATGCAGCATCACCCCAAGCAGCTCACCAATATACAGCATCACACCGATATATAGCATCGCACCAAGCAGCTCACTGATATACAGCATCACACCAAGCAGCTCACCAATATGCAGCATCACCCCAAGCAGCTCACCAGTATACAGCATCACACTGATATATAGCATCGCACCAAGCAGCTCACTGATATACAGCATCACACCAAGCAGCTCACCAATATGCAGCATCACCCCAAGCAGCTCACCAATATACAGCATCACACCTAGCAGGTCACCAATATACAGCATCGCACCAAGCAGCTCATTGATATACAGCATCACACCAAGCAACTCAATGATATACAGCATCACACCAAGCAGCTCAATGATGTACAGCATCACACCAAGCAGCTCACCGATATACAGCATCATGCCAAGCAGCTCACCGATATACAGCATCATGCCAAGCAGCTCATCAATATACAGCATCGCACCAAGCAGCTCATCGATATACAACATCACTACAAGCAGCTCACTGATATACAGCATCGCACCAAGCAGCTCACCAATATACAGCATTGCACCAAGCAGCTCATCGATATACAGCATCACACCAAGCAGCTCACCAATATGCAGCATCACACCAAGCAGCTCACCGATATACAGCATCACGCCAAGCAGCTCACCGATATACAGCATTGCACCAAGCAGCTCAGTCTCTATTGCATCTTAATGCAGAAACAGTGACATGAGTAACTGGCATGCTCAGGCTTTAAAGCTAATGTGAATCTGATATAAGTTTGGGAGTTCGAAGCAACTACTATGAGTAGAACCATCAACAGAAAACTAAAGTTCCTCATCTGTAGTGAAAAACAAAAGTCTTAAAACAAAAAGATCTTAATTGCATGAATACTAGGCTACCCT
Organism: Protopterus annectens; assembly: GCF_019279795.1. Taxonomy (NCBI): domain Eukaryota; kingdom Metazoa; phylum Chordata; order Ceratodontiformes; family Protopteridae; genus Protopterus; species Protopterus annectens. The sequence goes on from NC_056739.1 coordinate 202,571,478, forward strand.
GAGTGAAATAACAAAGGGAGATGCCCAAATAGTCAAGAAAACTGAATGGTTTTAGTATCATTCTGAATATTAATGTGCTTGTTACTTTCCTGAAAAAAACATTTAACAAATGTGGAATTTGTATAATTAAAATAAATCAATATTAATAATTAGAGTTGCTCAGCTTAGAGCAATATATTGAAGTTGCTGAAATGGAATAAGAACAATTCTTCATATGAGGCCAGTTCAGAATTTGGAAAATACTGTGCTTATCTGGGAATATACTGTTATTTATTTAAAAAAAAAAACTGTAGGAGTGCATGAAACAGCCAGCAGACAAAAGAGAAAGATGGAAATCGCCTACTCCAAGAAAAAAAAGTTTATTGTAAACTTCATTTAATATAGTACACAAACATTGTCAGTAAGTAATTAAAAAAAAAGGATTTGCTAATTTGAATTTAACACTTCATAAATATCTTTGAATATACGACTATATGCCAATGAAAATAAAACCTGCATTAAGCTCAGTAATAAACATTCTGGTTAATGGAATATGAATTAGTTCAGCGAACTAATCTTACTAAAATTAACAAATTGTGTAATTATCATATACTTTCCTAAGAAACAGTTATATTATTATGCAGTTACCTGAATTTATTAACAAACCAATATTGGGCAGGATAATGCTGCCTCCACTGACTGATAGCAAACACTTAATGTAGTAACAGGAAGACTTCAATGCTTTCAATGAGAATAGATATGAAACTTCAGTCAGGCAGTCCCATGCTCCCCGCTGAAGGTATCAGATACTATTTCTTCGTGATTGCGTATATGAAAATAGCCCACCATGATTTTCACTCTTTTGATTCACACTTTGGGGGGGGGGGTGCCAGCATGAAAATCTGTCTACATGTCTAAGGAAGGAATGTCATTTGGGAGGTATTTTCCTCCAATGTTTACCTTCTCCAAGTAGTGGTATAGTAAAAGCAGGGAAAAGTTTTCTTATTTTTCCTGGTGTGGTCTAGTGTGCATGTGTGTGTGTGTGTGTGTGTGTGTGTGTGTGTGTGTGTGTGTGTGTGTGTGTGTGTGTGTGTGTGTGTGTGTGTGTGTGTGTGTCATGTGAATGTTGATGTAATCCTACACATGCAACAGTAAATAGTCTCTGTGCACAGAAAACAACATAAAAACTGTTTTTTTGCATAGGGGGTGCAAGCTTTCTAATTATATATACTCACTTCAAGATTGCACAAAAATTGGGAAAAAGTATATTTCCAAGGCCTGAGAATTGTGAGAATTTGCATATCTGTCAGCCATCTGTTTAGATTAAATGAAAGGAGAACAACTGAGCAGATGTTGACCCAATACACTTTTGACCCAAGCATCTGAACCATATCTATATAATACATACATATTGATACATATATATAGTTTTTATAGATGGTGGAATATTGGGCAGACAGACAGATACACTGGATAGAATTTTTTTTCCTTGCACAGTCTGAAGCCACTTTTATTTATATAGTTAGGTAACTAGAAAGACAGCTATCCAAACTGGCCTAGGTAATTAGGTAGGTAGGTAGGTAGATAGAATGAGAGTTCTATCAGTAAGGGAGTTACTGACCACTAAACACTATGTATCTGGTACAATTCTTTAAAGATTGGGAGTGGAGTAGTTGTGGTGGGGTGTCAGCCTCCCCTTTGAAATGCCAAAAGGAAGTTATAACTGTCAACTACACTACAAATTTTACATTCTGGCACCTACAAAGATAAACTATTGGGGTCTGAGATTCTGCATTATAGTGGTGTGTGTGTGTGTGTGTGTGTGTGTGTGTGTGTGTGTGTGTGTGTGTGTGTGTGTGTGTGTGTGTGTGTGTGTGTGTGTGTGTGTGTGTGTGTGCGTGTGTGTGTGTGTGTGTGTGTGTGTGTGTGTGTGTGTGTGTGTGTGTGTGTGTGTGCGTGCACATGTGTGTGTGTTTGTGTGCAAGTGCATGGGGATAGACCCAGAGATGAGCAGAATAAGGAAATGTCAGAACATTTACATCCTTTGTTTGTGTGCACTCTGACTGCTTGATGTATCTTCCTTTCATTCAGTTACTCATTCTGTGATACCTATATTGTCTTACAGATGGCGCTGGGGAACACAGTCCTATTCTAGCAAGTAATGGGCACAAGGCGGAGAAAAATCCTGGACAGCATACCGATCCATCTGCAAGGCAGCCTGCGTGCTCACGAACTAAACATGAATATCTGTGGGCAAGTTAGAGGATTGCATTTCACTTGGCTGCATGTCTGTGATGAAAAAGCACACTATCCACTCAAAGCACACAAAGATTTAAGGGGAGACATGTAAAATCAGTACAGCTTGAAACCAAGACCTATGAGGGAGCCATTTTGATCACTTAATTAAAACACATAACAAAATGTCTTCATTATCTAGTAATACAGAGCAGCTGGAGGGAATTTGAGTTATAAAGTATAACAATACTGACCTGTAGCTTAGCTTTAGGACTGCACACTGTCATTTCACGATTAATTACTGGTAATAGTGGCAGGACGTCTGAGCACACAACTTTTCTACAACACTTTACTTTCCATTCCACATGGGCAAGTTGAATGATAGGTTCTGTTTTGCTGTTTTTGAATTTATATTTGAGGATAGAACAGTAGCAAATCTATATGTCTTGTCAATGCCAATGGATTAAATGCATGACTAATGAATGAAAATACAGCAAGAATTAAGAGCTAATGCCACAAAAGTAACCGGTGTGATATCGACACAACCACAAACTGTTAACATCAAATGGAGACGAATGCTGGAGACAGGAGAGCCTTTATTTTAAAAATTTAGGGCTTTCATCAGTTGTAAACTGTTGACTTCTTCAGAATAAAAACTGAGTCCGTCCACCAGCATGTTATATATGCACAAACACACCAAAATCAATTAACTAATTCTTAATTCTTAAAGGCAAAAAGCACCCTACCCAACAACATCACGAAATAAACTTAGTGCATAACGAAGATGAAATGCCCATGTTAAACATAAATTACAATACATGTCACCACAAAAAATAAAATATAATGTGAAGCACCACATTGTCCTTATTAGAAAAATTATGTATGTTGATATATAATACAACAACACTTTAAAAATTCAAAACACAATTAAAGAATCATCTGGAACCCCTCAAAAAATTAGTGTCAGGTTACATATTTCTTTCTCTCTATGCAACCAATAAAACTGTAGAGTTTATAAAATTCTAAAACTATTTTAACACATTAATTCAAACTAAAAGGTTGACTGTGCTGGATTAAGAATGTATAAGAGAAATTCTGACTTCAGTCAAACAACTCAGAGAATAGTGGCAATAGATGCCACCTCATTAATACCTTGATACTGCGTGGCATTGCATTTCAATTGCCACCTTAACTCGTTATACTCCAAGTAAAGGTCAACAGGGCCCCTCTAGGTCCAAGATCAACCTGGTCTATAGCCATTAATTTAAAATGGTATAATGCATAATTCATAATGTGCTTTTCCAAGGCATTGGACTCAATACACTTGGAAATGTCAAAAATATGTTGATAGATCCGATTTTGTAACTTGTAACAGTTTTTCCAATATAAAAACAGTCACATCCTTGGCATTTGGCTACATATACCACGGCCTTGCTGTGGCAGTCAAATTTGTGCTCCAATCTAATCATACTATAGCTGTTAATACAGATTTTGGTGCCCTCCAAGACATATCTACATTGTGTATAATGACCACATTTTTTCATAATTCCAGTACTACTACTTTGAGGACCTCTTTCAATCAAATCCTTAAAACCAGTATCTTTCCTATATACAACTACTGGTTTGTGTCATACCTTGTTAAGGTAGTCTTTTTTTAACTCAAAAATGCCCAGTTCCTACAAATTATGTCCTTGATACCCTGAAAATGAATGTTAAAAGGTAATACCAAGGCTTTGCTGTAGTCGCTGCCACTTGTTCCCACATCTGTCTGTTGTATGGGGGCATGTATTTTGTTGTTATCCAAAATACCTAGTAGAGGAAAAAAAGTGACCACTGAGTCTCTTTTGCATTATCTCATTGAAAACTAGGTCAAGAAAATCTTTGAGGTAACCCCTCTTAATAAACATTTCCTTTAATAAAGCACATTCATCCTGAAATGTTTGTTCAACACTGATCCTACAGCCGAGACAGACGCATTGACCCATCACCAAGGATCTCTTTGGGTTAATTGGGTGACAGCTATAAAAATGAAAATAAACAGAGTATGTTGGTTTCCTATATAGAGAAGACACAAATCTCTTGTTGGGTCTATCTTTGGAAAGTAATACATCCAAATAATGCAATCTGTCTTCATTGGTTTCCATGGTGAACTTAAGGAATCCAGTACTGGAATTCAAAAATTCAAAGAACTGATCTAACTGTACCCTAGTTCCATTCCAAAAAAATATGATATCATCTAAATATGACCCATAAAAGGACCAGTGTTTAGATAAGTCAGAAGTAAAAATAGTACTGATTTCCCATTGTAATAAGACAATGTTGGCGAAAATGGGGGCACAAGCGCCCCTCATCACAACACCTCTCATCTGTCTAAAAAAATGGTTCTCAACGGTTAAGAAATTGTTTTCAAGTACTATTTCCATCAAGGTCCTAAACATCAGAATCCTGTCATGCTCCAATCTAGAATTGGCACAAAGAAAATCATAAAATATTTCGAGCCCATCATGGTGGAGAATGACAGTGAAAAGGTCCTGGACGTCAATAGTGACAAAGATTAAATCCTATGAGTAAGATGAAAAGGTCCTGGATGTCAATAGTGACAAAGATTAAATCCTATGAGTAAGATGAAAAGGTCCTGGACGTCAATAGTGACAAAGATTAAATCCTATGAGTAAGATTTATTTGACACTTTAGACAAAAAGTCCCAGGAGTCTTTGACCAGATGTTTAAAATTTACAAGGATCCTTTAAGATGAAAATCTGGCTGGGGGAAGGTTTTGGAAGCCTTGGCATCCACGATAGGACATAAGGGAGGGTCCATGATGTCTTTGTGGATTTGTGGGATGCCAAAAATAGTGGGGACATGGGGGAATTCTAAAGTCATGAACTGGTGTTCACTAACACTAATCTGCTTGTCAAGAACCAGGCCATGTAATATAACGTCAATACATTTATAGGCAATATTCACTTCATTCAGTGAAACTTCATCATATGTTTCAGAAAAAAGCAGGGACATTTTACTGACACAAATATTGTCGTCCATAACTACAACTCCCCCTCCCTTGTCAGGTTTCATGACCCTAATGGGCTTGTTGTTTGAAATTTCATTTAATAAAATTGTTTCCTCTTGAATTAAGTTGTGGGAATGACCCAACCTTTTGTTTAACAACATTCTTATGTCATTGATACAAATATTTTCAAATGAAAGCAGTATGGGATGCAATGGTAGAGTAAAGCAGCTACACCTTTTACAACCTTGTCAACCAAGAAAAACGTTGTTTCTTCTTTCAAAATGTAAGCAGAAGTTTAATTATCTAATGAACAACTTTAAATCTGACAAGGTTGTATCAGTTCTGGTTGCTTGATCTGGAACAAATGTACAGCCCTTCTCAAATAAATTGGCCCATTTGCTTGTAACCTCCCAACTACTGAGGTTGTAAAATCTGAAACCACCATGTGTATTAGCAACAATGTTGCTGTTGTTGTTGTTGTTGTGTCTTTTGGCTTTTCCCAGTTAGGGGTCACCACAGCAGAACTCCAGTCCGCTAATTATCGGCAGTTGATTTTTACGTGCTGAGTTGCCAGCCCTGATGCACAACCTTCAACGAAGGTATGCCCATTCACGCATATCTCCACTCAGAAGACTCTCTAGCTGAGAATCGAACAATATTGTTGCATATTTCATTTTCACTGTTGTTGCATACATCATTTTCACAAATTAGGTTGAATTAATGTTTAAAATATTTTTAGTATTTTATAAACTTTACAATTTTATTGGTTGTATAGAGAGAAAAAAATATGTAACCCGACATTAAATTTTTTGGGGGTTGCAGATGGTTCTTTAACTGTGTTTTGAGTTTTTAGTTTAAAGTGTTGTAGTATTATATGTCAACATACATAATTTTTCTAATAAGAACAATGTGGTGCTTCACATTTTATTTTATATTTTATTTTTTTGTGGTAACATGTATTTATGATTATGTAATGTAATTTATGTCTAACATGGGGATTTCTTCTTTGTTATCCACTAAGTTTATTTCATGATGTTGTTGGGTAGGCTGCTTTTTTAAGAATTAGTTAATTGATGTTGATGTGTTTGTGCATATAAAACATGCTGGTGGACTCAGTTTTTATTCTGAAGACGTCAACAGTTCACAACTGATGAAAGCACTAAATTTTTAAAATAAAGGCTCCCCTATTTCCAGAATTCATCTCCATTTGATGTTAACCGGTGTGATATGTAATGCTGTAAGTGTAGAAACTACACTAAAGATTACATATAGTATCTCTACTAATACTGAGTAAAACAGATTGTTTCCACTTAAGTTTGAGAAGAGTCAACTGGATACAGAAATGACCACTAATGCAGTGAGAGGGTAGTAGCATCAGGAACAGATCTGTGTCAGTGACAGTAGCAGTTTATTACTTTTTGGAAAAAAGAATAAAATATGTCACTGCTTTTATTAAGACTGGCCGCAGGTGCAGATTACTTGGGTCACCCCTGAAAATAACCTCCCAACTACTAAGGTTGTAAATTCTGAAATCACCATGTGTATTAGCGGCAATATTGTTGCATATTTCATTTTCACTGTTGTTGCATACATCATTTTCACAAATTAGGTTGAATTAATGTTTAAAATATTTTTAGTATTTTATAAACTTTACAATTTTATTGGTTGTATAGAGAGAAAAAAATATGTAACCCGACATTAAATTTTTTGGGGGTTGCAGATGGTTCTTTAACTGTGTTTTGAGTTTTTAGTTTAAAGTGTTGTAGTATTATATGTCAACATACATTATTTTTCTAATAAGAACAATGTGGTGCTTCACATTTTATTTTATATTTTATTTTTTGTGGTAACATGTATTTATGATTATGTAATGTAATTTATGTTTAACATGGGGATTTCATCTTTGTTATCCACTAAGTTTATTTTGTGATGTTGTTGGGTAGGCTGCTTTTTTAAGAATTAAGAATTAGTTAATTGATGTTGGTGTGTTTGTGCATATATAACATGCTGGTGGACTCAGTTTTTATTCTGAAGACGTCAACAGTTCACAATTGATGAAAGCACTACATTTTTAAAATAAAGGCTCCCCTATTTCCAGAATTCATTTCCATTTGATGTTAACCGGTGTGATATGTAATGCTGTAAGTGTAGAAACTGCACTAAAGATTACATATAGTATCTCTACTAATACTGAGTAAAACAGATTGTTTCCACTTAGGTTTGAGAAGAGTCAACTGGATACAGAAATGACCACTAATGCAGTGAGAGGGTAGAAGCATCAGGAACAGATCTCTATCAGTGACAGTAGCAGCTTATTACTTTTTGGAAAAAATAATAAAATATGTCACTGCTTTTATTAAGACTGGCTGCAGGTGCAGATTACTTGGGTCACCCCTGAAAATAACCCACAGGGTACTAATACAGTAAGTTGTAGCTGTTTTGAAGCTCTTTTAAATGCAGATGCCATCAGTGAAAAGTGTCATCCCAAGTCATGCAATAAGCATATGCTTAAAAAAAACAATTATTTCTGGTCCAAATCCCAAGATAGATGTGCACAAATAGAGACTTTATATTAGCATGGTGTGTAAACCTGGTGGCAGCAAAGTTGTAACAGCAACATCTAGCAAAGAGCACATACTGCTCTTGACTTTAAGCTCTAGAAGTCTTATTAACTGATTAACTTGTTTCACAACTAGTTGTATTACTTCATTAACTCTGTCTTGCTGGGTTACTAAAATACCATCCAACTAAAAGAGCAGGAACTGCTGTAGGTTGGGTTTCCTGAATCTCTAATTGCCTGTAATATGTCTAAACAAGTTGATTAATCAGACAGTGTTCCTAGGTTGTATGTAAAAGCTTTACCTGGTTCTCTGGGTAATTACACATAAAATAGTACAGTATTTTAAGTAGTAATATTTCCATCCGATATGGCACATCATGAGTCACTGCCGATTGAGATGTGTGACACTACTGACAATAGATTATACCCAGTGTGTTCTAGATAGTGGGGATCTAGAACTTGGCAGGCACTGGAATAGACATGACAGAGATGTAACAATCTATCATTAGCAGTATGTTCATAGGTGAATACTAGTCTGACTGCTCTGAAGAGTCTATATGCTGATCTAATAACTTGAGGTCAGAATCAAACCCTGTATCCTGTGTCCACGAGGTGAAGACCTTAACTGTTATGTTAATCAAACTCACCCCCTGTGTTTTAAATGTAAGTATGAACATAGAAAGGTTAACATCTGTGAGGTTATTGAAGGGTACAAAAGAGAGGAGTGGGCCACTGTGAACATCTAAGCATATTTACACATCTGGGAAATTAAAAAAAAATAAATAAATAAATAAATAATAGGGTGCCTCCAGGACTTAAAGTTCAAAGCTTGGTCTTGAGGCAGATGCAAAACTGGGTACTCAGAAGACAGACAGGCCTGTCATGTTATAGTTGTCAAAACAGTGAAAATTCAGTTAACTGTATTATTCATGTCTTTATTTATGCACTTATACTGGGTTGGTCATAAAGCACAGTGTGTTACTCTCATTAAGTACCGCCATTAAAAAATCAGCTGAAATGACTCATTAAAGTATAACAAAAACACGTGTCAACTGACATGTATAAAATTATAGAACTATAGAGTAGGTTAAAGTGAACTAAGGTCTAATCTATCATTAGCTGCCTGGTTGAAGAAAATATATTAAGGTGATCGTTGAAAGCCATAACAGAGCTACAGAAAGAAAAAAAAAACAGTAAGAATCTTAGCCCAGTAAATTCCAGTCTCACAGTATGAATCTGTAGTGGTCCTTTGTCAGCCGCAGCGAAGTCTAGCTGACTTGGTCAAACTGCATATTTAAGGACAGCAAGTCCCTGAGCCTTCAGAGCAGGATGTATCAAGAACATTAAGTTGAATTGTGGTATGGCAAACAGAGAGAGGGGGACAACAGCTAGAATATTTTAGGGTCTCCAGTATCATTCTGTGTTATTTGGTTTAAATGTTTCTAGTCTGTTTATAACAGAAAAAAGTGCAACAGGTTTAAACAAAAAGGAGAAGGCGATAACTAAGGGGGTCACCAAAGAAGAGGGTGCATGTATGTTTTGGTGTGCACTGGTAACAGTGACCTGGATGAAGAGATAGTTGAGGATGAAGGAACCAGGGTGAGGGAAGTGGCACACAGGTGTAAATATAGGACGTTAGAGGACACATTATTTGAAGTTTTGGGGGGTATAAGCAGCCAGCACTCTGAGAAAAGAGACAATTAAGGTGTACATTCACTGGAAAGAACTTGGAAATGGAAGGGAAGTAGACCAGAACTCTGCCAGGGATGTGCTTCATCTAGGCCCAGAACAGGTAATGGTGTTTGGAGCAGTCTGGTAAGGTTCATCTCAGAAGGACAGCTGCTCAAGAATGAAACAGAAAATAACAGAAGCAAAATATAGCAAAGAAAAAACAATAAGGTGACTTTAGAGCACTGCTTGAACTATATTCTATATGGCTCTATGCAAGTCTTGATTGCAAGTAGTGATACAGTACAGGGCAGTAGACATTGTTGGTATGAAGCATGAGCCAGAAACAAGAAGGGGTGAGATATGGTGGTGCTTGACAGGGTGAAGTTAGGGAGGTTGTTTTGGAATGACATAGAAAGTAGAGATAGAGGCAGAATAGTGAGCGTTATGAATGAAATTATCAAATGTGAGGTCACAAATCTTTGAAAAAGGCTATTTTTTTTCAGAGGACATGGGAACTGCTTTGCTATGTCTGAAATGTATGGACACAGCATAGATAACTGCTGTCTGTCACTGACACAGATGAAATACCAGAAATACAAAATGCCTTGCAAGACATTGAGATGACTGGATGTTGCTGTGGTTATTAACTGGGTCAGTGGCTAAAAACCTGTCACTGATCATAATTAATAAATACTCAACTGAGAGTAAAGTTCCATAAGTTCCATAAACAAATTGCAATTATACAATGACCCCCCGCCCCATTAATATTCCAAAATGTACACACTGATTAGCTAGCGTGCCTCTTGTAAATCCCACAATATACCAACAGAAAAAGGTCCGGTCGCACGGACTTTTTTCCGTTGGTATAAAATGTGCAAAACCTTTTTTTTTAATAAAGGAAAAAAAAGAAAAAAAACGGAGACTTTTCTTTTCTTCGTTGCTTCCGTTTCAAAGCATTGATGTACTGGGTATGCACTGCAACACAAGTCCCATACGCATGCGCAGTACATCAACACAAGAAGCAGTATACCACCAACGGCAGAAGAACAGTAATGCGCCGTTATACAAAGACATTATTTAAGAAAAGTAAGGATTTTTTTCTTAAATAATATCATTGTATCATAGCAATAACTGACTCCGTGATTATGGTATATTGAAATTTACCCACAGTTGGCTTTATTTAATCACTTGGGCTTCGCCCTTGTGATTAAACCATGCCAACCATGGGTAAATCTTCAATATACTACAACCATGTCGTCGGTTATTGCTTAATTAATTCAACACATGTTCTTGCTGGTCATCGTGACATGGTCAAAGTTGCTGCTTTCTTGTCTACTGTTCTTATCTGATAACTCAGGCAATATGACAGGAAACCATTTTCTTACTGGCTAGTGCTATATGTCCAACCATATGATGGTGCATGCCTTGTGCAAGTTCTAATATATAAGACTTTCCTGAATAAAAAGTCTTGGTCTTTTTACAATAAATTTTGATCTGCTTATACAGGTAACTAATTCTATCCATCATACTTTTGTAACTTGTTTAAAAGCATTAAAGCCACAGACATAACTGCAAACTAACTTGTTTTAGAACATTAAAGCCACAGACATAACTGCAAAGTCAATTTTTTTAAAACATTAAAGCCATAGACATAACTGCAAATTAAATTGTTTTAAAACATTAAAGCCGTAGACATAACTGCAAAGTAAATTTTTTTGAAAACATTAAAGCTGCAAAGTTCAGTTCTCCCTTGTGGTTGACATGTTGGCTATTACCTCTGAAGCCCCATTGTCTGTTGATACTATAAATTCATGAGCATATTAATAAAGATGCAGCAACTCCCATGCCAACACTGTATCTAATTCTTAATTTTCATGCTGTATATCCCCTCTATACCACTAAAAAATCTGTTGATGTAGGTGGACAATACTTATCAATGTGTTACTATGTAACTTCTGCTCCAAAATTAATAGGATTATTTTCAATAAATAAACATGGTTATATAACATACTCAAAATATGTCAAGATGAATATATTAGTTAAAGGCTCTCTTATTGCAGAAAATGTGAAATGAATCTGAACTGAAAGGTGTTATGCACTATTCAAACAAATTTGGTCTGATTGTAATTATTTTTTTTCTTATAAGTTCACAAAAGAAAAGTGTTTTCCTTTTACAACGTTTTTGTTTTTGATTTGTTCGATTTTGGGCATATGTGTCTTTCAAAATGCAGGCATAGCTCAGGATCGAGTCAGCATCTTTGCATTTAAGTACAACCTGAGTGGAACACAACCACATATCGCACAATATTGCAAAGGAGACTAGTTTATTTAAGTCTGCATATCTGCTGTCACAAGGCTTTGACTAGCTCTTAAGAACTGTTCTACAAGAGGTTACTTAAAGGAGTTCATTCAAAATTGGGAATGAATAGTCAAAATAAATGATGAACTCTAATGTTGTATTAAAAGAAAATTATGCCATTCAGTAACAATGCATTCCATGGACTTCAAAGTCTCATTAGATTTGCCGCAGATATTTTGGCTTAAAATAAATGTGGCACACATGGATGCACTAATGTACAGACAGATTGGAAAATTGTCATAAACAGGCAAGAAATGTTACAAATTATCATGGCTAAAAGCTAAAACTAACTTCAGTATTCACAACTACATGCAAGCCTGTACATATATATATATAAAAAATGTTACTTTGAATGCAACAGGAAATGTGTTGCATTATCAAGCCTTTTATACTCACACTTTATTACATTGTTGTATGAAACTTTTTAGTAAGTTAGCAATAGAAATTGTCTGTTTTTGTGTTTTATGAGTGAAATACAATTGCTCTCACTTTCATATGCTGTATATCATTCTGCTGTTTAAATTCCTAGCAACTTCCTCTGGAAACATAATTAAGGAAGGTGGAGTATATATTAACACTTTTACACATGTACACTGATATATGTGTGTGCATGCAGTCACATGGGACAACATTTTGTACATTTTGAACAGTTTGAGTAACAGTAAAATATATACAAACGTCTATCAATTTAGCATGTGTTAATTGAAGTTACTGTTGAACATGGTTAGTATACATGAAAAGCAAAGATTAGTATATGCTCTGAACTGGCACTAACATACTTAAAAGAAGAAAGCATTTATGCAATTGTTCAGAAATGAAAATAATTTCAAAATGGGAGGCAGTGCTCATTGTAAAAAATAGTTTTAGGGAGGGGAGGTAAGTAGTAGACTGTTGTTGAATGATAATTTTTCTTCCTGTGTGACATCAGCCTGAATGTCAAAATTAAGGTTTCATGAATTAAAGATTTCAGAATACAGGGACATAGTGACATAGTGGGGAAGTCTCTCCTAAAGACACTAGAAAAACTGATGCTAGACATACATCTAGACTCATTCACCTTGAAGAAGGCCTGATTGGGCCAAGCAAAATCCCTGAAGCAATGCATAAAAGAAGTTGAAGTAGGCCTAAAGTATATTCTGCAACTGAACGTAGTCTGTAGTTCAGTTAGTTCTTCTCATTATGTGCAAAAACCATGCACTTTGTTTACTGCCACTGGCAAACATGCTGTCTGTGACGATCTTTGTTTCAGTAATAGTGCAATAGGCTGGCTTGAACTTCAACATCGAAGGAAGGAGAAAGTGTGTAAAATAATTTGTACACTTTGCAATCTGTGCATTCAAGTCATTGGCTACAGTTAACCATAATACTATGTTTATGAACCAATGAGAAGGAATGCTGATGGAAGAAGTCCTATCGTATACTGAGACCTTCTAGTGGTAGCTGCTCCTCCCCCCCAATAACATTGCCTTATCCCATCTTCCATTTCTTCCAACCAGCCTTAAAAACACTCTTTTTGGCCTACAATGTATTACAAGCCCTGTCCGTGCATTCCTGGGCCCCACAATCAACCTTGGAAAAATAGCATTTCCTTAAATATACCTAAATCATCCTGCTTCTAGCTGCAACCCATGTTGTCATCTTCCCCTCTGTTTATAGCTTCATCTTCCATTCCATCCATTTCATTTGCATCATGATAAAGTATTACACCTTATTTGCATTATAATTCCTTTAACACTTCTCTGTTCCAGAAACAGCATGTCAAGGTCTTGATGTCTTCATATCCAAGCACCTGCACCTCATGCAGTACTACATTAACTGCACTGTGTATGAAGTACCTCTTTATATGTCTTTCTGTCTTTATAGACACTAGAGCAAGACACCATTCAAAAGACACACTTACTTAGTAATCAGTACAATGCGGGATGATCTCAGTAGCTCAGGAGTCTAAATCTAGCTTTACATAACAACACATTGTTTGTCTTTTGCGTTTTTTTTTTAAAGTGCAGCATGTGATTTTGTTTGGGATTGCTTATAACCCCCATATATATTTTGTTTAACTCTTTTGCTGCCTTCTTTAGGGTACCATTGTTAATATATAGGTTTTCCAACATTGTTCACAGCAAAATGCATATACCCTAGCACAGTTTTTGCATTAAACCATAGCTGCTACTTTCAAGCCTCATCTGTAAGTGCCATTCAAATACTGGTCTCGTTAAAGAATAGGATAACCTTCATATATTAAACCCAATACCTGGCATGGATGTGCTAAACAGCACAGTCCTAGTGAATCTCGAGGTAGGCCACTGACTTTTCTGCAATCAGTTCTGTACAAACTGGCAGTCTCTGCTTTTTGTCAGACAAGTTTTTCTTATCTGTTGCACTAGTCTGGGCACCGTTGCCATACTGTCTAACTTCCCACTAACTTCCTGTGAGGCTACAGTTATATCATCACTTCTATTTCAGAAGTGAAATTGTACAGTTGTGCGAGAGTTCCTGCATTCATTCCTGCCTTTTATCACAGGACCTTGGGATTTTAGCACTATCCTACACTTTTGACAAAGGCAAACTACATAATGTGCATGTTCCAGCGAAACAATGAAACCAAGGTAACAGTCCCTGTGCTCACTGGCCAACAAATTAGCATGTGCCCAGCAACAGCACTCAGCAAGGGACACCAAAAGTTCATCTCACTGAGGGTATGAACTAGCAAAGCAATCTGCACATCCAAACAAGCAAAAATGGAGTCAGGCATACCAGCTATCCAATGTATGATGTCATTAGTCATTCCAAAATATGAAGATACAAACAGAATCGGTGCAAGAGAAGCACTGCAGTCAGCAGATAAGTAATCACTATTCATGGCAAGGAAATAATGCCGTATGTCAAAATTAAAATCTGCAGTCATGTCGACTGACTTCCATACCAAGAAACCAAATTATACTACAAAAAATGTGTTGCAAAATTAAATTGCATGACGAGAACCCTGTATATTGCTATCAGGTGGAAAAATTCTATTGTTTGAATGTTGAATAAGTTCTGCTGCAAAGTAGTAAAACACCACAGCATTCAGATCCTATGATTAAAAAATTCAAATTTCCTATATTTAACTAAAGATTCAAGATGCCTGATTATATTTTTAAACTGAAAAACATTTTTTTAAAACAAAACCTTTAAGATTAACTTTTATGCAACAAATGAAATGTTCTCTGAAATCAAGTTTTGTTGCATAATGAAATTTTATTCATGTCCGGCAGTAAAACTGAAAATTAAGTTACTTGCGTATAATATTTCTGTTTAAATTTTGACTCAGAATTCAATCACAATTCTGGATGAGAAAGATGTTTTGCAACCAACTACAAATCGAATCATCTTCAAAAACCCATCTGGCTGCTCAGGTCTATATTATATGAATGAATGTTCATAATATCGAATGCTCTAAACAGTGAAAATGCTGGACCTTGAACTTGTTATAGTGGGGGCCTGCACCCCCCACACCCCCCACTAAATATATATACCAACTCCGAGATTGCACTACGGTGAGGAAAGGGCAAATATTCCGACCTTCACTGTACTGCGATCCCACAAGTAGCACTTCGAGGTCTGGCATTTTCACTCTTTAGAGCGTACGAAATTATGAACATTTGTTCATATAATATAGACTCTAGCTGCTCTGATATCTTAATTAAGAGCTTACATGAATTCTTGATGTGGTCTTCTCAAGACATTAACCATTTTCAGACCTTCCATACTGCGCAGTTAGGAATTATCTCTTCAGATGAAGTGCATAGGAGACATTGATAGTGTCTAACAGAATATGGTTGTATCCCACAAATTATGCAGGACCTAAACTAGCTCATCTTAGAAAATGTTGACCATCGCAATAGCGCACATAACATTTCAGCCGGTCATAGCATTAGGGACACCGAAGATTTACTGCTGAAAGCAGAGAAATAATCATATTCCATATTTCACCAGCAGAGGCTGTATCAGTCAGACGATACAGTGCATCAAATTCTCAGCATCATGCACTATTAATATAAAAAAAGCGAAAGACTGACAATTTAAAAGAGAACAAAATAAAAAGAGGCTGTCTTATCTCACTAAGTTGCAGGTTAGCTATAATGCCCCCTCCACCTTGAAACCAGACCAAAAGTATCAAAATACCAGGCAAATGAAGGACAAGTTACGCATTAAGATAATAAAATTATTTTATCCTACTAAAATACTATTTTTTGTTAAAGCGGTTGAATTCTATTAAAATATTATTTTTTTATTAAACAGTTTCTGCTCTTCCATATATTGCATGATACACTGGTCAATCAGATTTGTCACCCAAACCAACATATTTCCACCACGTTAGGGTTCTGACTCTGACTGACCTCCCACGAGGTCAGCAAAAATCAGAAAACTCTACTAAAAGAAGTCAATGTTTGGTTATGGTTAGCCCAGCCCAGACTCCCTTACTTAAGTGATGTTATGATGGCATGTTGTGCTACAATGAGGTCAGTGAGTCTTAGCTTTTGCAAGGAAATTAATTGATGTGACACTCCCAGAGTCCCAAGATGACAAAACTCAGTAAGAAAAGGTGCTGATGCTAAAAGGCTTACACACAAATATGGTTACAGACTAAAGGAAATCACTGCATCTGATTTATAATTTTATAGTTTATTAAAATGTGATAATTCTACCTTTTGGGCTGCTGTAGAAGATATAATTGGTAGTTTGTCATATTTCTCACATTATAAACAAAGTCCACAAGAAAAATTACTGTATTTCCTGCTAGAACCACATCTGACAATGCACACACACACACACACACACACACACACACACACACACACACACACACACACACACATAAATATATGTACATATGGTTTACCTTCATTTTGTCGCGTCATTTGTTCAACGTCCTTCCATCGAAAAGACAACTGCAAAAACTCACAATGGTGACTCACATATGTTCGAATAGCTACAATGCGAATGCATTCAGCCATTCAAGCACATGGACAAATGTTGAAAATGGTTTTCAACTAAACTATTTTTGACATTTGTACTCGGAGGCTTTCCGTGATTCGCTCAATCGACTCGCAGAAATGCCTGATCGCACAAACCATGTGCGATCAAATGAAGATAAACCATGTACATATATATAAATATATATATATACACACACACACACACACACACACACACATATATATATATATATATATATATATATATGTATATATATATATATATATATATATATATGTGTGTGTGTGTGTGTGTATATATATATATATATATATATATATATATATATATATATATATATATATATATATAGATATAGATATACATATATACACACACACACACACACACACACACACACATATATGTATATATATATATATATATGTATATATATATATATATATATATATATATATATATATAAATATATGGGATCACTACTAAATCCCGAATACTTACAATACCAAAGAAAGACCGGAATCCCGAGACCAGATACCCGAAAGATGAGAAGAATGAAAGACCAGAAGCTCAAATTTCAAAATCGCGAAGTACGAAGATGTTGAAGTAGCACTTCTGGTGTTGCAGTTTGCGAATGGATAGGTGGAAGGTTAGGTAAGTATCTATGTTTGATTGTGTTGGTTAGGGGCTTGTAAGTGTGAGTTGTGACTGTGATGTGTGTGTTTGAGGGGAATGTAGGTGTGTGGTGGTGTTTTTGTGTGTTTGTCTGTATAGTGCGACCTTGGAGTTAAAATATTTAAGTAGGGGGGGTGGGAGGCACAGCCCCCCCCCACATGGGAGGTGCAGGGGGGCTTATCCCCCATTTTTTATGTAGGGTAGGTTTGTGTGTTTGTGTTTTGGGTGAAGGTGTGTGTATGTGTGTGGTGTATGTTTAGTGTAGTGTTCGGGAGTTTAAATTTCACGCTTCTGGTCTTCCGGTCTTCTCGTCTTTCAGGTATCTGGTCTCGGGATACCAGTCTTCGGTATTGTTAGTATTCTGGGTTTAGTACTGATCCCAAAGATATATATATATATATATATATATATATATATATATATATATATATATATATATAAACATTATTAGTAACCCTTCCAGAAATTTTTCAAAACAAAAATAGCAAGACATGAAGTTTTATTTTTCTCTTAAACTATTTCATATCTTTCATGAAACTCTTCCATTGACACATCCTTGTTAAAGTGGCTGCATAAGGTGAAGGAGAAAAACCTAGATCACGAAGGCTGCAGGAAATAAGCTACTGCCATGTTATGCATTGAACCAAGTTTCCTAAGAAGAAGCTAGAAGCCATACCTGGTAAGATACATTAAAAGTGCCTAACTTTTAGTTTTTAATGAAAATATCTTCAGATTGGAAATCAAGGTTGGAGGATAGGTGGGTCTGGCCATTCAAGAATGCAGAAAAGGGGATAGGTATCTGCTAAAGCAAGTCAGCTGCAGTATGAGGAGGAATCCATGAAGGATTTGCCTTGTTTCATCAGCAGGACATAAACTGTGAGAACAGACACCCTATAGACATAGCTCTCAATCTCTTAGCACAAGAAATCTGGACAAAACTTGACATAATGGGGGGAATAATGGCCCCAAAATAAATTTTAAATATTGCTCTTTGAAACTTAGAAATGTGTTAGAATAACAGGGGTTGTGTTAAGACGCATTTTCTGAAGGATTTGAAGTCTTAAACTCAAATGTATGTAATTATAAGTGACTTTAATCCTGAGATCATCCCAGTGATATGGAAGAAAACACAAGTGTATGAGGAAAAGACCAAATATGCAAGGCAAAAGTCTGGACATTTCTGAAAAAATCTGGACAGTTGAGAAGTGTGCCTGTAGAATACATTTAAGGAGGGGTAATGCTGCTTCTGTTTGGAACATGACTTTATCAGTGCACTTTCTGGAAAAGGATGTCATATACCAAAAATGAGGAAATGTTAATATGACTCTGTATTACCATTTCACATGCTTAATCTTAAAGATCCAAGTATTAATATATGATGAAAGGATCCACAAAAAGGATACTTAGAGGTGCTAGCATTTTCCAAGGCTAAAAATGCATGAGAACAGACTCCCAAATATTCCTGCATTAATCACAGCATGTGCAAGAAAATACGCATTCTGCAAGACTAGCATCATACACAAAAAAGAACTTTCGGAAAGGGAAAGTGCTTCCCCTGTGACACTTAAAAACAAATATCCCCAGTTAAGTTTAGATTGGTACCATATAAAACAAAAAACAGTAAAAAAGAAAAAAAAGTGTTTTTGAAGGTGGTAAGTTTCCCTGCACCCCTATACAGGTCATTTGTCCTTTGTACTCCTTTTGTTTATATATACTAATTTGATTGGTCACATAGTTTTGTGAGTAAATTTCCAGATATGGCACACAACTGTCTTGCACCAACAGCAAACCCACAAAAGTTACTAAAGAAATGTTTAAAAAATGGCAAAAAATACCTTCACAAAAATCAGACTCGCGCAAAAAAGCAAGTACACATTTAAACAAGAAGAAGTAAGGCCAAGCAGCAAAAAATTAATTTTGACAGAAATATTTTAACAAATAACCATTAAAAAGCACAAAAGGAGTCACTCCAGACCTACTCTTAAAACGCACTGCATAAAATAAAATTGCCATTTGAAAAAAACTGCACCTAGACACTGACAAAGAAAAACTGAGGTCACAAGATGGGACCTCAACCTAACAAATCGGATCTAGCAAACCTTAAGAAAGTATAGCATAACCAGCTTATTAACACCTTTGCACAGTGAAATGTGACACATCTAGCAGCCTATACTCATTTGTGCATTCCAGAGAAGTTCTGAAAAAAAAAATAACTTAAAAAGCATAAGATAAACAAATGGAAATAAATGTTTTGTGAAAAATAAAAGCTATTAAAACATTACAAATAACACTGTTAAAAGTAAGAAGTGCTTTTATAATGATAATAGTCAGTGCACTCATTGTCCTTAATACTGTAATATATTGTTATGCACACAAACCCAGAATTTTATTTTTTGCTAACCTTTACAAATAAATTGTCATATCTTGGAAACAATGCAACGTAGACAAATATTTTTACAATACTTATGCTCACCAGACATAAACTTTCACATGACAACAAGAAATTCCATAGTACTGTTTATTGAGATAGTTATATAAATAGGAACATATTTGCTTATTTGTATTATTAGCAGTATAAATAATACTGGATATCTCAAGGTAAAAGCGAGAACCATTTAATGAAATGCACCAAATAACTTAGCGCTTCTGCCTTCGTATTACAACAGGCTTCTTGAAGAAGTCTGCTGTAATACGAAAGCGAAAGTGCTGAGTTATTTGGTGTATTTCATTAAACGGTTCTTGCTTTTACCTTGGGGTTTGTGATTTTTTTTATTTTTTCAGTTTATGTGGGTTGTGCTTGCCTTTTGGCGTATTTGTGTGTTTTAATACTGGATATCTCTCAAGATGTGCAACTTAAATTATGAATATCAATAACAGTCTTCTTCAGCATCATCTAAGATTTTACCTGATGCCATGCAATAAGTTTATAAGTCCCTTTGTTTTGGAAATATTAATGTCCACATAAAAATATTGCACTTCTTCATAATTACTTGCAAATAACCAGTAATATACCCAGTATAATGTATTATACATGGGCAATGACAATGTTTTGTCTCCTATCATGAAGTTTGGCACAATGCCTCTCAGTAATATGTAGTTCTCTCAGCTATGAAAATGTGGATGTAAATATAAAAAATATAAATAACAAGTGATAAACCATGACTAATATTTCAACTACAATGCATCCTAGTTTAACAGTCTTAGCACAATTTTGTTACTTGCACCTCGCCTTTTCTTACTTTGACTATTATTAATTGGTAAGTCACTTACTTAAGGATCCGTCCCCAAAAAAATGTTAAGACACCATGAAGAACTATGGGCGATCAATGGAAACAAACAAAAATTATGATTTATATGTGAAAGGGTTAACCCGGTTGTAGAACTTCAAAAGAACAACTCTGAAAATGTTACCTTCAGTGTCATTGTTTCATCACTCCTGTAGTTTAATTAACTGTTTTTCATGTTTTTCTCTACCACTAGCAATGCTCCTTCCTCATCCTCTGTACTGGCACAAAGGTTTGCTAACAATGTTATAAAAACTAATGTTTCTTTGTATTTATTTTTTGTTGAATTTCTTTAAAAATTACACACGACCTCTACTACTGTTCAAAAAACATCTCAGCATGAGTTTTTCTTCTTTTCTCTTCACGCTGAATATTATTTTGTCCCTTTGCTGTTTCTTTACCTGTCCTTCCTTTTCTCTTTGATTTAGTGCCTGTTACAATCCCTTGCTCCTGGCCCTCTGAGAAACTGTGTGCTTGCCACATTCAGATGAAATCCTGTCAAGCAGGGTGAAAGCTCTCAATCACTTTGAATAAAGTTTTTATGCAGTAATATTCGTGGAACTAGGAGTCTTTATGGTCATATGCAGTCCGTCTTAGCCTGTGGTTTGTGGTTACTTCATGCTTTGGATTAGTTGCTGTTGGGAATCCCTTGCACTGTCTAACCGAACACATATATTTAAATAAATTATGTACACACTTGTAATATATATACTCAACCCAACACATATCCTTAATTAAATTATGTACTCACTTGTAATATCTTCTCTCAACCCAACACATATCCTTAATTAAATTATGTACACACTTGTAATATATATACTAATTTTCTCTAAACTGTGTCTTACTGCTGTCTCCCCAGCAATCATCTTAATCCTTTCTCTAGTGCTCGTAAATCCTTCTTTCATTCTTACCTCATTCCTCCTAGTTTATTTGCAGTATTCCACAGAGTTTAGGGTCCCTGCACACAATTAGATTTCATTTCAACTGAATGCATGCTCCTCCTCTTTTTTTTTTGTACCGCCCAACTTCAGGGATGTGTGTGCATGCATGGGCTTATAACTATTCTTCAGACTACAGACACTAGCCTTGAATGTTCCAACCTGGTAGCAAAATAGTGTACAACCCTGGCTTTCACAATTCTGAGTATGGCTGCTGTGTTTTTATGAGAAGAAATTATCTTCATTTACTGTTCAAGGCATAGGTGTATAAAAGGTCGATTACATTCCTGACTTTACTTGTGCGGTTCATTCGTCTTGTATTTCCTAACCCTATGTGGCTGTTGTACTACATTTCTACAGCCTGTATTGTGCTTGTTCCATCATTGTACTTTAAATCTTTCTTTTCCTATTTATTTTGCTTATCAGTACTGCATTTTTTTTTATTTATTTGTGTAACAGTTCTGCACTAATTTACTGCACTGTTGTATTTATTTTGCTTATCAGTACTGCATTTTTTTTTTATTTATTTGTGTAACAGTTCTGCACTAATTTACTGCACTGTTGTATTTATTTTGCTTTTCAGTACTGCATTGTTTTTTATTTGTGTAACAGTTCTGCACTAGTTTACTGCACTGTTTTTATTTATTTTGCTTGAATTATTTACTTTTCTGTGTATCCATTTATATAATTGCTGATCTGTGGTTTAATTTTTGTATAGTTTGTGACTTTTGCTGTTGCCCGGCCCTACTGGGAGTTTGTGGTGTACTCAGTCCAGAAGGCTAAAACTGGTCAAACAGCTTCTGTATTATCTCTTTGTCTCAGGGTGTGACTTTGGAAGGGTCTTTTATCTGTTGGTATAAAAATATTACATTTAAGTTGAATCACTGCTTATCTTGCTGAGCTCCATTTGTGCCTGACAGAGAATACTTCTTAAACAATCTGAATTACAGAGCTACATAAGTATATTTTTTGCACTTTAATTGTTCAGTGTTTCTTATCAGCACTGCACTGGTTATATTTATTTTGCTTATCAGCACTGCATTGTTTTTTATTTGTGTAACAGTTCTGCACTAGTCTACTGCACAGTTGTATTTATTTTGCTTATCAGTACTGCATTGTTTTATATTTATTTGTGTAACAGTCCTGCACTACTTTACTGCACTGTTTTTATTTATTTATTTGTTTGACTGAATTATTTACTTTTCTGTGTCTCCATTTATATAATTGCTTATCTGTGGCTGAATTTTTGTTTTTTCTCCTGCCCACTCACCCCATTGCAGTTGTGCCCTTATAGTTGTTGCTTTTGCTGTTGCCCGCCCCTACTGTACATTTGATAAGGGACAGTCCCAGTCCCATCTCATTAGTGCATTCCACCCACAGAGATCATTTGGGAAGGTCAAACCCCTTAATTCCTTAACCTTGAATTTTCTTCTGTTCCTCCTCTCTCTCTTTCCACTTTACTTAAAAAAAAACTTTATTCAGCTTCTTTTTCTGTATTTGTGTTTCCTTCTCCTGCTCTATTACTTCATCTTGCTTTTTCTGCTATTTGCTGCGGCTTGTTCTCTTAAGTGTTCAGTTGCATCCTTTCTGTTACATTTGTTACTGCTTGTTTATAGCCTGTTTAAATTGTAAGTTTTATTCTAAGCCACTTTGTTTTGGTTTAAGCACTTGGGCTTTAGGCTAACCCCTTAGCATTCCCTGGCCTTTCAGATTCTGAAAAATATGGATGAACAATTTCCTACAGTTTTTCCTGCCAGTCTGGTTGCTATGGGCATCCTGAGACAGTGTAGCAACTGCCTTATGTACACAGATAACCACCTACTACTACCTAGGAACACAATTTGCGAGAGATGCAATTACATTAGGAACCTAGAGTCCAAGCTCTCTCCCTCACAAGCCACCATATCTGGTGCTGAGAAGGCTGTCAACACAATCACTACACCTCAAACATCACCCACACCTATACAACGTACACCCACATATGTGGAGGTCCTCAACAAAAACATACCCAAACAAAGGAGACCTCTGTGGCAAAAAACTCCAAGATTAATACACACGTGATCTCCACAGCCCTCCACACTACATAGCACTCATAGTTCACAAATCTCTTTCTCACAACCACTAAGGCTTAACCATAAACCCAACATATTAGTTATAGGTGACTCCATTGTGCCTCTCACCAGGCTGGATAAGGAGAAAGTCACAGTTGTCTGTCAGGGGCCAGAATCTGCCATATCACACACACACTCAAGTCTTTCAACAACAGGTACTGTTATGACTCTGTCATAGTCCATGTTGGTGTGAATGACTTGAGACATACCTCCCTGGACTATATGAAGAGAGACATGATTGAACTCACTGAATATGTGTCAAAGGCAGGTATGTCCCTAGCCTTAAGCAGCATTCTACCATCACCAAGAATGATGCCTGAATACAAACAGAAATGATTGACTTTAACAATTGGCTTAGTTTCTGGTATCATTCCAGGGGAATCCAGTACCTGACAGCCTGAGACGATATAATCTACAGACCATGATGCTTTGCCAGAGATGGCCTGCATCTGTCTCACCTGGGCTTCAGGATTCCGACAAAGGCTCTTGCCTTCCCTCTAGTGCCTTTTTTTTAGTAAAAGTCATGAGGTTAAAACTACCAACATAAAAATTTCAACAAAACACAAATTAAAGGTCATGCTGCAAAATGCTAGGAGTCTAAACATGAGTAAAATAAAGGATTAGTGAATTGAAAGCTGAACTGCAAGTCGCTCTGTTTAAGGCTGGTAAAAATAAGATAATCATTAAGTGTAAGTGCATCATCAGATAACAAACTGAAGTTAGATTATTATGCACTCTAAAGACCTTCGCCATAATGGTTCAAAAATGTTACATTAAATCATGGAATGAAGCAGCAGAATAACATTTTATTTGGATAAAAAGGGGTGAAGTAATTTTGGATGCTATGCAGGCACAGTATAATTTGGCAGGACATAACCTGGTGTATTATGAGTTATGCACTATTGGTGTATCATGAGCTATGCACTTGTGGTGTATTATGGGTTATGCACTATTGGTGTATCATGAGCTATGCACTTGTGGTGTATTATGGGTTATGCACTATTGGTGTATTATGGGTTATGCACTATTGGTGTATCATGAGCTATGCACTTGTGGTGTATTATGGGTTATGCACTATTGCACTGCATCTAACAATGAGTGCTTTGCACTGCAGAAAATTGGAATGTACAGATTAGCCACTGCGAGAGCTGTAATTTGTACAGCTGTTTTTTTGGGGGTTTTTGTTTTTTTTTTTTTTTTGTTTGTTTGTTTTTTTATTAAATGATCAAATAAGTCTGCTGGTCCAAAAAACATTTTCATTCATGACCATGGATACATTTCAAAGAAGTAACTCAAATTTGCAATTTTTGGAAGTGCTTTTATGAAAAGGTGATATAAAGAGCAAGACTTTCTACTTCATTTAATAAGACATATGCTCCAAAGCAATAAAGAGGATGTGAGTGAAATTGTATAAGAATGAAAGAATTCTCTGTGGGTTTTCCATTTATATCTCAGTGTAAGCTACTTAATGTTGAAAGTTACTGAATTGCAAAGATGTTTCAACAAGAACATGCTCCAGAAATAAGAGGTGAATGAAGTTGTAAACACATGTAAGAAGTTTGTGCCTAGACAGGTACTGGGGTTTTAAGAAAATTGTCCCACTGTGTGAATTGTCAACTTTCTAGGTAAAGCTTACATGAAATGTCTGCTAAATGGTATGTATGGAATGTTCTCACATTTGGGGTATGTGGAAAATCCATATTATTACTGCTACTTCATTAAATCAAAGAAAAAAAAACATTTTATCAGGCAACAGCTTATATGCATTAAAGCCTTTTGCAGCCTTGCTAGCAGAACATAGGCAATAATTCCATTGCTGATTAAATAACCTTGATGAAAACTGATTATCTCAAGCATCTTATCTATCTATGCACACTTACAAATCAATTATAGATATGAGCAGTTATTGAAATCCTGGAGAAATAGTCAATAAAAGTACTAAAACATAATTCATATTATTTCAACATATCCAAAATTGCAAATATAAACAACATTTCTATGAATATTGACGTCATTATCCCACATCATCTTTGTAATTCAGCATATTTACCCTGAACACTAGGGTTGTTTAACAATATGAAATGTATTTATTTTTAATTGTCATTGATGTATATGGGTCTATTTCTATGTTTTGAACTTTCAAAATGACGATTTTCTTATGGTCGAGAAGATAAGATCGAAGTTGAGATCGCCATACAGTGTGGAACATTATCTGTACCATTTTCCTAGCTGTAGTGCAATCTCGGAGTTGGTATATTTAATTAGCAGGGGGTGTGAGGAGTGCAGTGGGGCTTGCCTCTCTGCAAAAACGTAAAAAAAAAAAAGATTTTTTTTGTTTTTATTTTTTTTATTTAAATTTTGAAGTTTCAAAATTTCGATGTTATAGTCTCAACCATAAGAAAGTCAACATTTTGAAAGTTTGAAATTTAGAAGTAGGCCCATGTATACATGTATGTATACATTTAGTTAGTTATTTATTTTTGATACTGACCTCGTTTCTGACCTTCAGTCCCCCCTTAATGTCACGCAGACCCATTTATTTCTCAGTGTAGAAAGTCCTAGGACAATTTGCAAGTTGTTCCACTCATTGCTAGAGCTGAGTGTCAGAAGCATTTTTTACTCAATTCTGATGTTTCCCTTGTACATGCCAATAGTTGCAAAAGGGCTAAGTGCATAATGGGGATGGGCTTTGGGAGGATATGTCACCAACTTCCTTACATCAGCTTGGAGGCAATTGAGAAAACTGCCTCCTAGACGAATTACTCCATTGATAAAACACCCCGAAGAATTAACCTAGTAGTCAGGTGTCTAGGAACATATGTAGAGAGTAATCTGGCCTTTGACCACCATGTGGTCAAGGTTGGAAAAAAAATCATTCTATGTCACCCAACTTATAAACATGGACATGACATCCAGATCCAAGGAAGTCACAGGGTCACTTTATTCTGCCCTCACCAGACCCATTACTGAGTATAATGCCCCCTTTAGTATGTACCTGACCAAACATATGCAACAATTGGAACACCCAGAAAAGTTCCTTACCAGGAGAATTCAAGGCATAAGTACATTGTCCTATATGGATTGCTTTAAAGCCCTATTGCTATACTGTGTCTCCTACAGGTTAATGAGGGATGATCTATGCCTGGCATACAATGCATCCTCAGATCCAGCTCTGATGCACTTTTGTACGTTTCTCCCTGTAGACAAGTGCTTCCATCTGATGTTCAGTTTCTACCAGGGAACAGGAATTGAATTTTCACCAGATACATATGTTCACGACCTTTCAACACTTCCCCAGGAAGAGAAGAGAAGAGCAAGTGTGGTGTTATCACCCTCCCCTAAACAATTTTTCCAATTTACAGACCACTAATCAAACCTGGGCCACAATTAGGGCTTTATCTCTCTAAGCCATGTAACTGGCCTATAAATGAAATTATAGAGTTTTATTCTCCAAACTTTTATGCAATTAAGAGGATGTGGAGTATGCCTCTCATCTCAAAAACTGACATGTAAATGAGGATGTACAGGAAAGTTGTAAATCCAGTATGCCGCGAGATGCTTCAACTGTGGAACCTGCGGATGTCTCTACCTTGGATGGGTCCGGTGCTGCTGTGCAGGCACCGGCTTCTGAGGGTGTATTCAGGCCTATGGACTTGCAAATTAAACTGATGCCTCCTTCTTGATTTAGGCCAAAATCTCGAACCATGCCTAAGAAACTGATGCCCAGGCTGCATGCTCAGGCCTCTATGCCTAAAAAAAAACAAATGATAAGAATGGCTGAAGATCTTATAACTCTAATTAGAGGAAGCCAACCTCCCCCTTCTAGGAGACCTAGGACTGAAGTTATTTATGAATCTTCTGAACAGGATTCTGATTTTTCTGATTCATCTGATGATCTGGATTTGCCCTTATCTACTTATGAGGATTCTTATGCTATGGACTCTATTCCCTCTGCTTCCCCTCCAGAGGATTTTTCTTTTGGTGAGACCTTACATACTCTAAGGGAGCATTTTCACTGGGAAAGCCAGGAATTTTCTGATTCAAAAAAGAGGCTTAGTGATTTCTTACTCCTGCCTCAGCATAGGCCTTTAGCTATACCTCCCGTACTAGACATTGTTGATTATGCCTTTTCTGAATCTAGTTTGGCCCCTGATTCTTTGCCTCCTGCTCCCAGAAAACCTGACAGATATTACAGGGTGCCTGATTCACACAAGTTCCTTTTTAAAAATCCTATTGCGGATCCAGAGACTATTTCACAGGGACCCAAGGGGATTAAGGCTTCTACTGCTAAAAATCCTACCCCCTCTGATAGAGACTCCAGGGCACTGGATAAACGGAGTAAGAAGGTTTACACTTCTGCAACCTTGGCCATTAGGGCTTTAAACTGCCAGTTTCATATGTTAAAGTATCAACAACATGTTATTGGATTGCTTAAACAAAAAAATGATGTTGATTCCGACTGTGCTGAAAATAAAGATTTACAGGATTTAATGCATCCTGCTGAACAGGTTTGGGAAACATACTTTGCAGTGTGGATTTGATTTATTAGAGGCCTCTTGCAGGGGGGCAGCCACAGTGGTGCAGCAGTTAGCATAGCTGTCTCACAGCAAATGGTTCCCCGGTTCGATTCTTGGCTGGGGTGCCTTCTGTGCGGAGTCTGCATGTCCTCCCTGTGGTTGCATGGGTTTCCTCCAGGTGCTCCTGTTTCCTCCCACATCCCAAAGACATGCAGTAGGTGGATTGGACACTCTAAATTGGCCCTAGGTGTGAGTGTGTGCATGTGTGTGTGTGCCTTCTGTGGAAGGTTGGGCACTGGGCTGGCAACTCGACACCATAAAACTCCACTGCCAGTCATGAGCAGACAGATGATCCACTGTGGTGACCCCTAACCGGGAAAAGCCAAAAGAAGAAGAAGAAGTCTTTTACAGTGAAAACCCACCTACCCCCCACTGCATTTTTATCTTCTGGCAGTGTGGTGAGTGTAAATGTGTTGTTTTCCTTTAAAGACTTAAGTTCCTCCTTCATAGCTTTGACCCACTTTTCCGAGTTAGACGAAATCATGGCTTCTTTAAAGTTCTGCAGTGTGTTGCATATTAATTGGTAACAACAGTCAACATTAACTGTCATATAATCGTCATTTTCAACTTTACACTTATAGTCCTTCAAGTATGCAGGTGGTTTTCTCTCTCTTTTAGAGTAGTGTGTATCCTGCCTTTCCTCTTCTTGCCTTATTTTTGTGTCTTGACTGTCAGCCTTTGATTCTGACTTAACATGCACACTTCTTCTGGTATTAAGATCTTCATCCATCACTTCTGGGTCTGTCTGAATCTGGCATTCAGCAGCATTCTTAATAATGAACTTGACTAACCTGTATCTAAGGACCTTTCCTGTGTAGGGATAATAGACCAAATATGATGGGCTATTTTTATCATATCTGATAAAAATCCCCTTATCACATCTTGGGTCTAATTTCTTTTTATCTTGTCTGTATGCATAACACACTGATCCAAATTTCTCATCCTTGAAAGATCAAGTTTCTTCCCTCTTAGCATGATGAATGGGGTCTGCCCCACATGCCTGTTATAACATCTGTTGCGAAAAAAAGCAGCAGTCATTACTGCATATGTCCACAACTCTTTAGGTAAGTCACTCTCTATCAACATACACCTTGCCATTTTGAACAGTGTTCTCCAGTTTCTTTCTGCTATCTCATTCATATGGGGTTAGTAAGGTGCGGATGTTTCGTGTCTTATAACATTTTTACTCAATAGTGACTGAAAGTCTTTCGACATGAACTCAGTGCCATTATCTGATCTGATACACTTTACCTTCCCATAAGAGGCTGAATCTGCAATAAACTTTTCAGTCCCTTGACTGTATCACTCTTGGCTTTCAGAAAGTAGACAAATATTACACCCGGGTAGTCATCAGTAAGTGCTAAAGTGCACTTAAAGCCATCTTTTGCTACTGGCTCAATTGGACCTGCCAAATCAGTATGGACTAGTTCAAACACAACTTTTGCTCTTGCATCTGGTTCTCTGTTTCTGCTCTGTACAAATTTCCCTTGCATACGGGTTTTACAATCTAGGTTAGGTCTCTCAACTTTAATTTTCACTCCTTTTACCACTTTTTCTAATTTTAACACATCTTCAAAATTACAGTGACCAAGCATTTTATGCCATGCTTGAATGTCATAACAGCTCTGAGATGCATCATAATGTATTTCACTATCGCATTCTTCATCATATGTGTCAAAATAATAGAGTCTATCACACTCAATTATGTCAAACCTGGTGCAGTTTTTAAAGATGAGTTGATCCCGGCCTTGTTTAAAGTTGCAAAGGTAAAAAGCCTTGACAGACACAGCACAGGGGTAAAAACCACGATTTAATCCAAAAACGAAGCACTCCAGAGCTCAACCACAAGTGAGCGCTTTCATCTCCTAACATCGGAGATTTCATCAGACTAGTGGTGAGAGTAATACAATACACTTAAATATCATTATAACATCAATTAAAACATAATTAACCCATAAATTAAACTTAATTAGTAAAACATTGGTTTGAACTTAATTAGTTAAAAAGACAAGAATACTAAATGCTAATGTTTAAGCCCCTTTCTTTTTAAGTACATAATAAATTCTTCTCTATTATTTAGTCTGGGGTAAAAACATGCATTTAATCTCACTTGCCAGCAGTATTCAAGCCAACCCAACTCTTCTTCAATATTAATGTTAGTAACTTTGGGATGAATTGCATCTATAACTAAACATTTAAAATTATTTTTACATTTGTTATCCATATAATGTTTGGCCATTGCATTTTTTACATCACCTCTACCTATTGCATATTGATGCTCGTATATCCTTCTATATAATTCTCTAACTGTTCTACCAATATAGAAGCACATGCATTCTAAACATATTAATAAATAAACTACATTTTTGGACTTACATGTAAATTTGCCCGGAATTTTTACTTTTCCTAGTGATATTTCATTACTATCTGTATATAAAAATTGACAATAATTACAATTAAAACATTTGAACATGCCTTTTTTATCCTCTAATATTCTACATTTATTTAACTTACTTTGAAAAAAAAATCTTTAAAATTTTTAGCTCTCTTCTGCACAAATCTGGGTTCATTTCCTAATTTATGTAAGAGATCTTTATTGCCTTTAAAGATGGCCCAATTATTTCTTACAATATTTTTGATCTCATAAGAATCAATGCTGTTTTATACTGCTAAAGCTGTTGTGAAGTCCGTATTATATTCTGTATGGACTTCATCAAGCATTGCACTGTTTCTTTAAATAACGTCTTCGTTCATAATTTTATTTAACATATATTCAGGATATCCTCTATTGCTCATCTTATCACAAAAGCTATTTGTTTCTTTGACAAAGAAATAAAAATCAAATTATAACAGTGGCGGAGGTCCATGCCAATATGGCAGGGGAAATAATACAACATGCAAATGAACCAGTAGTCAAAGCAAAAACTAAAGATAATATTAGAAATAAAACCAATGAAGAAATCCATCATAAAGTGAATGAAAATAAGCAGATTATTGAAGTATATCAAAGAGTTGAAAATCAAAATAAAACTTGGGCCCAAGTGACAGCAGAAGGTTATAAAGATGGAACTTATTATAACAAACAACAACAACAAAAAAACTGGGGGAGCAGAAAAGCTCTGAAGAAGAATTGGAATTATCGTCAAAGACAGTGGAAGACATAAATAATGTTAACTCTAAAATTGTCAACTTGTGTGAGAAAAACATCTCTTATGAAGAATGCTGCATGCTGAGCAAAGGTTGGAACTTTGCCCCTGCACAAAGGGCCAATAAACTTACTATGATTAATGAATTAAGAGACTATGTTAGAAAGTTAAATTTCAGACTTCTTTTTGGAAGTCAGAAATCTAATAGCTGTAAGTTTTATAAACCAAGCTGCTATAATCCACCTCTGTGCAAAGGACTAGAAATGTTTTTTGAATGTATGTTAAATGCAGTTGTTAGAAATGTTAGATAAATACTCTAATTAAATACTATAATCTAACCAGAGGAGAAAAAGAGTGTTTTGATGCCCTATTAAAAAATGATAATTTGTTAATTTTCAAAGCAGATAAAGGAGGGGCAATGGTGTTGATGGAATGACAAGATTATGAAACTAAAATGAAGGAATTATTATCTGATTCAAGTTTCTACAAACCAGTTAATATGAATGAAGTTAGAAAAGGTTTTTTCTTGATAGATTCTTGCATAACAGAGTGGTTTTATGCTGGGAGAATTGATGATAAGACAAAATGGAATATTACTAATAATAATCCTAAAATAAGTAGAATATTTGGCATACCAAAAATCCACAAAAAAATTGACTGCCCTCCATTAAGACCAATAGTTGTTAGTAAGAACAGCAAGACTGAGGGTATGTCTATTTTTGTGGATAGACATTTACAAAAAGTAGTACCGAAGGGTACAACATATATAAAAGACAGCTATGATTGTATAAATAAATTAAGTAATTTACAAGTCTCTGTTGCAGATATACTAATAACTCTTGATATAAATTCTCTTTATACTATGATTCCCAATAAAGAAGGGATGGAAATGGTTAGAATGGGATTGTTGCAATCTAAAGTATTTTCTACAAATACTGTAAGTTTGCTCATGGAAATGATAGATCTTGTTTTATCATATAATTTCCTAGAATTTTATGATGAATTGTTTGTACAAGTTAATGGGGTGGCTATGGGTGCTGTGCTAGCACCTAGTTATGCCAATTTATTTATGCAAGGATGGGAGATGGCCAATATTTTTGGAAGTATTTTTGCAAAGAATATCATAAAAATGTTGAGATTTATTGATGACATTCTTATAATTTGGAATGGTTCTGTGGAAGAATTAGAAGCATTTTAACATATATTAATAGTATTTGCTCATATATCAGATTTACTTACACTTTATAAAAAGGATGGGAGATTAGTTTCAAAAATTTACAAAAAAGAATGCCAAAATAATATGTATTTACATTACTCCAGTTTACATCCTAAGAAGACAAAGTGGAATATTGTTAAAGGCCAGATTAATAAAATCAATAATTTAACAAATGATGAAAATATCTTTGTCAAAGAAGCAAACAGCTTTTGTGATAAGATGAGCAATAGAGGATATCCTGAATATATGTTAAATAAAATTATGAACGAAGAAGTTATTAAAAGAAACAGTGCGATGCTTGATGAAGTCCATACAGAATATAATACAGACTTCACGACAGCTTTAGTAGTACAAAACAGCATTGATTCTTATGAGATCAAAAATATTGTAAGAAATAATTGGGCCATCTTTAAAGGCAATAAAGATCTCTTACATAAATTAGGAACCCAGATTTGTGCAGAAGAGAGCTAAAAATTTTAAAGATTTTTTTCGAAGTAAATTAAATAAATGTAGAATATTAGAGGAGAAAAAAGGCATGTTCAAATGTTTTAATTGTAATTATTGTCAATTTCTATATACAGATAATAATGAAATATCACTAGGAAAAACTATAGTAAAAATTCCGGGCAAATTTACATGTAAGTCCAAAAATGTAGTTTATTTATTAATATGTTTAGAATGCATGTGCTTCTATATTGGTAGAACAGTTAGAGAATTATATAGAAGGATATACGAGCATCAATATGCAATAGGTAGAGGTGATATAAAAAATGCAATGGCCAAACATTATATGGATAACAAATGTAAAAATAATTTTAAATGTTTAGTTATAGATGCAATTCATCCCAAAGTTACTAACATTAATATTGAAGAAGAGTTGGGTTGGCTTGAATACTGCTGGCAAGTGAGATTAAATGCATGTTTTTACCCCGGAGTAAATAATAGAGAAGAATTTATTATGTACTTAAAAAGAAAGGGGCTTAAACATTAGCATTTACTATTCTTATTTTTTTAACTAATTAAGTTCAAACCAATGTTTTACTAATTAAGTTTAATTTATGGGTTAATTATGTTTTAACTGATGTTATAATGATATTTAAGTGTATTGTATTACTCTCACCGCTAGTCTGATGAAATCTCCGATGTTAGGAGATGAAAGTGCTCACTTGTGATTTTGCTCTGGAGTGGTTCGTTTTTGGATTAAATCCTGGCTTTTACCCCTGTGCTGTGTCTGTCAACACTTTTTACCTTTGGAGTTTGTTTTGCATTTCAGCATTTTTTCTGGCTGCTTTTTGGACTTGTTTAAAGTTGATCGAGGCCCCTTTGGACATTGCAACCTTAACAGAAAAAATGTTTTGTGGATACGTCGGGATGTACACTGCCTGAGTCATCATCACCTTTACTTTACTCCCCTCTGTGTCTAGTAGCCATACCTCTGCATTACTTCTCTTCTGTGTGGCCCCACAGGTTCTCGTTCCTTCAGCTAATCCCACTATGTGTTCCTCCAGTTGGAAAGTTGCATCAAAGTTTTTAAACTTTTTCAGGTCATTAATTATGTGTGACGTGGCTCCAGTGTCCACCATTAATCCCCTCTGTTTTAAGTCATGAATTTGATGCTCATTTATTCTGAAGACAAATGTGTGATCATCCGCGTCAGTTGCTTGTTTTACACTGTCTTATTTATTTCGTCTACAGTTACTGTCCCTGTGGCTAGAGTTTTTACACAAACTATACCACTGTCTCTGGCCTTTATATTCTCTCCTGCATTCTCTTGCCTTGTGTCCCTTCTGGACACAGATATAGCATATAATCTCTGCTTTTACTCTTTCCCCAAGGCCACTTGCTTTCATCACATTATCATTACTTACGTTGGCATTAAATTTCTGGGTATGTTTGTAGCTTCTCAACCTTGTTTTGAACTCACCAAAGCTCAACTTATCATCATCTTGCATGATGTGTACTGCAAATGGTTTAAAAGTTTCAGGCAACCCTTTCAGAAACATCGCAATTAGTAATCCATCACTGAGCTTCTCCCCAGCATTTCTAAGTGCCGTAATGGCTGTCTCAGTCCTAATAATATAGTCTGTGACACTTTCACTGATGGCCTTCTGGAGGCTTGTTAATTCGGTGTATAGGCTAATTACCCATGGCTTCCCTTTCCCAGCATAATGGTCTCTCAGGATCTGAAGTGCTTCTCTACCATTGTCTGCAGCTTCTGTCATGACGAGGGACAAACTTTTGTCATCTAAGAACTGTATTAGTTCTGCATATGCCTTCTCATTTTTCTCAGCATCGTCGTCGCCTTCCTCCACATTCTCGATGTCCTCTGTGTCCTGCTGCACATTTCATAAAATGGCTTCTTTCAGCCCTAGCAAACGCAGGTGTCCCAGAAACTTTGGCTCCCACAACTCGTAATTCTTCTCATCTCTGTCAAAACATAGTCTGTGCCATTGGCTTCCTACTTCCCTCCTGGGCCCATAACCTGTTGACGGTATCATCTTAAGGGTAGGAAAGTCAGGTTAGACATACATTTACAGAGGAAAATAAACACACGTGAAGGCAATCAATCTGGTTAAAAGCAAAAGAGGGGAACAACCCTCGCTTCCTCTTTTATTATAAAGCACATGGTCATGTGACCTCTCTTGACCTCTCCACACCAACGACGTTAGTGTAAGAGCACACATACGATCATTCACTCTCTTGTATTATTATTAGCCAACAATATTCATTATTATTTATACTGTAAATTATAAAATTAAGCCTATGTTTTTAAGTTTCTGTAAATATCTCATATAATGAAGACTCAGGAATTTCTTGCTGCCTTGTGAAAGCTCAAGTCTGACTGAACAAAAGTGCTCTTGTACTATGTCTGAGTTGTGCAGTTTCCAAAATATGAAATCTTCCTTGTGAAACATTAGCAAAAATATAACTTTGGGTTTGTGATATAATATATTACAGTACATACTCGTAGACGGATATCTAGTATAATAGCATACTCCGCTGATAATACTGCTTTTTTTCTTTTATAAACAATATTTATATTTTAAAAGATACTTACATTTACATTTGTTTGGCATATGTTTTAAACTTGATTTTTCAGAAAATGCTCTGGAAGGTAAGAGTGTGGGCAGACCACTTGAAGTGTGACATTTCACAATTCAAAGGTGTTAAGGAGTTAAACAGCTAACTAACAAGGGAGGCCTCTGCATCCAAGGTACTTATTAAAGTGTTTCATAAAGTAGCAGTAGCAAGTTACAACAGCCTTGTTAAAGTCAAGCTATAAAAATTAAAATCTAAAATAATATCACAAGGTTGTAGACTATTGCAAAATTTAATTCATAATTCAAAAGTAGATTTTTGTGATAGACTATTTAATTTGGTGGATGCTGTTACCGATGTACTGCAAAAAATAGATTCAGTACAAAAACAGAGACACTACTAATAAATATTCAAAACTACTCAATGCAATGAGAGTTTATTTTTGGTTATTATAACAGGTGAGCTTTCACTCAGAGTTTTACACTTGGCAAAGCACAATAAATATATAACTTAAATCAAAACTCATATTTGCCAGCATATTTTGTTTTATCTAGGGGGCTAGACAGTCACTCACCACCATCTTTGCTTATTTTATTAGCTGAGTGAAAGGATATCAGAATAAAAGCATCAAGGAAAAAAAAACCTCTGCTGTCTGTGTACAGTGGTGGACATCTTATTTGTATAAAGTAAAATGTCATATTTTACCAACTGCTAAATCATTTTAAATTAAATCACATCTAAATTATGCTTTTGATTTAATTCTTGCCAAGTCCTTGCTAATTGCAGAGATGATTATTCAATGTTTCATTTTCCATTCAAATGCAAAAAAAAAAAGCTTCCAAAATACATAGAACCCCCTTCCAAATGTGTATGCATCATTGTTTTGTAGCCACTCGATAAGTGATAGACTTTTTAAAAATATATTTTACTTAGATGGATGTGGCAAGAAAATACAGATACTCTTCTCCAAACAGAAAAAACTAGTATTCCTAGTATGTTACAGCAGATACGCCAATGAACCCTTCACTAGGTAAATTATCTTAAGATAATCATTACAATTTCTTTTACAAATTCAGACTGTGTTTATTTATTAAAAAGAAATTTGCACAACTGCTTTTGTTACACAGAGGGTATTGTCCAAAACCTTAAGAGGGTCTTCATTTTTCCTCTGTTAATGTGAATTTGATTACTTCAGTCACTTTGTTGCATCACAAAAAAAACTTTGATCATAAGTTCATATGTTTGCTGACGTGCCTTGGATTTCATTAATTCTGTATCATAAGCTAGATTTCCAACCCAGTTGTCAACATTACATTCAAATACACTGGATGAACTTAAAGGTCTTCTTCATGAAAGAAGTATTTACCTCAGATCAAGGATTCTAGACTAATAAAAATAAACCAAAGTGTCCAACAAGATGAAAGCGCAACTCCGGTGCCAGTTTCCAAGCGATTTATTAATACAGGCGAAATACCAAAGTAGATAAACAAATATAACTAGATAAACGCTCTTTCCACTACAATGCGTTTTCGTCCTTACACCAATCAGGACTTCATCAGATAACTTATCTGATGAAGTCCTGATTGGTGTAAGGACGAAAACGCATTGTAGTGGAAAGAGCGTTTATCTAGTTATATTTGTTTATCTACTTTGGTATTTCGCCTGTATTAATAAATCGCTTGGAAACTGGCACCGGAGTTGCGCTTTCATCTTGTTGAACACTTTGGTTTATTTTTATTAGTCTTGTAGTGTCTATTTCTATATTCTAGATGTTATAAAAAATGGTCTCAACCTCCACTGCTTCATAATTAAATTATTACTTCTAGGTATTAGAGTACCTTGATGTAGATCGGTATTAAAAGTAGCTTGTAATTTAGTGCAACCTTATATGCCAATAGTAATTTCCCTCTTGTGTATCAGTAAAGTAAAGAATATAAATTAAGAAATGCACATCTTTTGACGTGAATCAATAACTGATTATCTTGTTTTTGTAAATGGTTTTTGAAGCAATGCAAGACTTCTAAGATGTCCTTTGTTATAAAAACTGAATCTGTTGTTGTGACCAAAACTAGGCCTTAATATACATTTTATATGAAGCAGTCAGGGAATTCCTATCCCTAGTTGTAAGACTTTTAATCAGAAGGCCCACCTATGTCATTACACAACAAGATAATGGGCCAGATGCCAAAGGATTTCCTGTCAGTGTAAGTCTGCCCTGATTCCAAAAGTCTTGCTGTCAACATTAAGTGACTTATCTATAAATGGGCTTACACTGGGGGCTAGATTCTCAGTGTAAGTGATCACTTATACTGAAAGCAAGTCTTGGAATTTGGGTCAATGTGTATATTTCACTAAGGAAACATTATTGGATATTATACAATGCCTCCTCTAAAACGTGCACGCTGATTGGCCAGCCCAACCAGCGTGCCCGTTGTAAATCCCTCAATATACTAGTGGAAAAAGGTCCGGTCGCCAGGACTTTTTCCATTAGTATAAAACATTGTCTCGCTATGTTAAAAGAGTTTAACATAGCGACACAGGTTTAAAAAAAGCAACGCAGATCTCCGTTGCTTTTTTTAAAGCTGTCTCGCTATGTTAAACTCCTTTAACATAGCGACACAATGTAAAGCAACGGAGATCTTGCGATCTCCGTTGCTTTAACCTGTCTCGCTATGTTAAATGAGTTTAACATAGCGAGACAGCTTTAAAATAAGCAGCAGAGATCTCCGTTGCTTATTTTAAAGCTGTCTTGCTATGTTAAACCCATTTAACATAGCGAGACAGTAAAAAGCAATGGAGATCTTGCGTTCTCCATTGCTTTTGCCCACAGCTCTGATGTACTGCGTAGGCATGCGCAGTACATCAGAACTGCCGCGGAACACCAGACAGCTGCGGAAGGGCAGCAAAGAGGCATTATACAATGCCATTATTTAAGAAAAGTAATTATTTCTTTTCTTAAATAATGTCATTGTATATAATAACCACTTCTGGGTGTGGGTAATGCTGGATTTACCCACGGTTGTCTTTGTTTGGTCCCTCGGGCTTCGCCCTCGGGACCAAACCACGCCAACCGTGGGTAAATCCAGCATTACCCACACCCAGGCGTGGGTTATTGCTATACTAAAGTGCCCAGGACCCTGAATACCTTAACTACTTCTAGTATTATAGATGACAAATAGATAAGGAATGTCACCATGGGCTTACCAACACACAAGAAGCAGCATTTGTCTATGCTGAATTTAAGTCCAATAAATTTAATGTACAAAACTTTAATAAATAACCTATACCAGTAAGTATTTAATCATGGGGCAGAAGTGGCAAATTATTATAGGTTTTGCAGTGATATCTTGTTAAATTATATGACCAAATCTGCCATTATGGAACTTCAGCAGTTACCGAGCATGTTGTCAAATTGTAATGCTTAAATACTGTTCTGTAAATAATTTTTACTGCTGACATCAATGCCTTATACAAAAATGTGACAGCAAGATCTATACTGCATTTTAACTTTCATGTTAAAGATGAGATATAGTTAAAATGAAGAGAATCATGAATGCCATCCTTCATAATAAAGCTACAGCTTCAAAACTTGAAAATGCAATCAGAGATGACGCGTCTCTGGAGTTAGTTATGGAAAGTTATTATTCATGAATTTGTTAAAAGATGCACTTCTGATACTGTATGTGGATTTAACAAGAGTCTTTGTATATGAGTGCATGTATGCATGAATGTATTTGTGCAGGGGGGAAGGGAACAGCACTTTTTCATGACTGAGATTATAATCCGGATTGGAAAATAAAGACAAAATTTAGCATGAGGGAG
This sequence comes from Protopterus annectens, assembly GCF_019279795.1. NCBI lineage: Eukaryota > Metazoa > Chordata > Ceratodontiformes > Protopteridae > Protopterus > Protopterus annectens. Next base: position 202,611,080 of record NC_056739.1, read on the forward strand.
CTCTGCTCAGGGCTAGCTGTCTTAATAGTTTTTTTTTGGATATGAAACACGAAAATACTATGAAAAGGGGTACCGGGTAGAAGCCAGTGAAATGAAGGCATAACACTGATTTGCTTGCAAATCTTATATGATGTCTGGATTTTTTATTTTGTCACAACATTGTTGATTGCTATAGCAGAGTAAGAATTTGGGAAGGGAGTTGTTTCTGGTAGGAAATTCCAAGTGAAATAAAAACTTGCAACAAAGAATGGAACAGAGGTTTTCACTAGGCAGCTTAATAACTTGCTGACACCAATAATAACATTTTCTACCTTTCTACAAGAAGTACCTGTAATCATAAGGCAGAAAGACTGAATACATCAGTTCTGCTCTAACTGTATTAGATTAAACACTAATGCTAGTTCTTTGCTGCTGCAGGTCAATATTTTGCAAACAGGTGTAGCACCATCAACCAGGGTTTCTGTAGCTCATGCATTGACAGAAGCAACAACTACTTTAATGTACATTATTGTTAACGGTAAACATTACAATCTATTAAAGGTTTAGGAATATAAGAGAAGTAAGCATTTGCTTACTTGGTGACATGGAAGGGATAAAAGGACGTCCATTTAAAATGATGGCTCACTAGCTGATTACAGAGTTTTACATCTAGCCAATTTCATGACCAAATGGTCACCCAGGACTCTTAGATTTATTCAGAACAATTTCAGTACCCTCTTGAAACTTTGTGACAGAAATATAATAAAGGATTTGGAAAGGAATAAGAAAGCAGAGGTGGGACTGTGTATTTGTTATTTAAATTTTCAGGCCCCAGCTGTGTGCTATAGATTTGGGCTCTGTACTAGTAGATGACAGGATCACCTCAATGGAGCTCTGACCCACAGAAAGGAAAATTTCTCTGTTAGTGTATATGGATCTAAAAGCTTCTCTGCGTTTCAGCCTTCATGAAAGTCATGAAATTGTCAAGGTACTGCCTACTGACTCTGTAGTTCTACTAACAGATTTTAACTCATGTGAGTAGTGATGGAGGTGGCTGAAAATGTGTGACTGGATGGATTGTTTTCCTGAGTTTAGCCCTACTGGGTGTTGTTTTTTGTGCTATATTAGTCCTGGATTGTTCATAACAACCACTATGCTTCAAGACAAGGATGTTAATAACAATACTGTCAAACAGAGTACCATCAGCAGCCAAAGATAACTTTTCCTTTGTAGTGATGCCATGAGACCTGAGGCTGTATGTTCTGGAAACTCTGGTCAGGAAAGGCACTGGACTTCCTGCTGCTCGCCATTTATTCATTAATTTGCCTGTGTTCACTGGGAAGACCCCCTTTTTTGTAGAGACCTTGTGAAAAAAGTTGGAACAAAGAGCCAAAGTACTGGCCAGACAGGCCTAGAAAACCTAATCACATAGCATATCTTCCTGTGAAAGATACTCTCTTACATGCTTGACTAGGCCTGAGATCTGAAGTTCAAATGAGCCTTGATGAAGGCCTTAACAGTTCATGGAACATAAAGGTGGTCACTGATTGCTATGGCAATAACATTAGGAAATGCTGGTTGGCACCAGTGGTGAGGAAAACCACTGATTTAAAGAAAAATGTGTTCTCTGTAATGCAGGGGGGTGTCTCCAGATTTGACTGACAGATTCTGGTGGAGCACTAAATCACCAGCTGTGGTAAGCACTGAATTTGAAGGTCCAAAAGCACAAGGATTGGGCATGTATGTTTGAATAATTACTGTTGCAGTAGCTATATGAGTTATAGCCTGAAAAGGATATAAGAGCTGAGCAGCTTCCAAAAGCTGCAGGATACCTTCCATATGCCCAGACCTGTCAGTAAGCATGAGCTGAGCTGATTAAGCGACAAGTTTGGGCACAAAGCCCCTCAGAGCTTTCCTGCCAGTAGAGAGAGAGAGAGATATAGAGGCATGGAGGCTGAGCTCTAAAAGGACAAAGCTAGGAACAGCAAAAAGTAAATGTCTATATCCTGGCATAAAAAACACACCAAAAACAATGGAATGAAGACAGGGAGTAGCTGCTACAGCAGTGATAATTTGAGCATCTATTGTTATGGTAAGTTTAACTTACACAACTGCACTATGTTCATTATTCATCATATTGATCACTGCTGCAGTAGCCTTAGCTATATGGGTAGATTACCTTAACTAACTATATATGGGAAGTGGAAGGAGAAGAGTCCAGGATCCCCTTGGAGAATGATCCTAGCAAGGTTTGATCTGGACCTAGAGAAGGAATCAAGCATACATTGCTTTGTAAAAATAGGTACAGAGGGCCAAGTAGCAGCTTCTAGAATATGTCTAGAACCCAACCCTTTCCAAAAAGCCACAGACAAAGCAAAGGCCTGGTAGAATGGGCCTTGATCCTGACTTGAATAGTTTTGTTATGGTGAGTATAACTAATGGTAATAGCTTTAGACAACCATTTGGAAATAGTCTGATTTGACACAGATTGTCCCTTCCTCTTACCTTCAGAAGAAATGAACCAATGATCCAAAGAACTGAAGGATTTCCTTCTGTCAAGATAGTACCTGACTTGTCTGTGGATATCCAGTCTGGAGAATTCTTTATTCCTCATTTTTAGGTTCAGGAAAGAAAACTGGGAGATGGATAGTTTAATTTAAAGTAAACTCCGATACCATTTTATGCATAAAAGAAGGATTAGTTCTTAAAGAAATTCTGTCCCTATGGAAAATGAGAAAGGGTTAACTTGTCATAAGAGCTTGCAACTCAGACACCCTTCTTGCAGAGGTCAGATCGATCAGTAAAACTGTTTTCCATGTTAAGAACCTCAAGTCAGCCAGGTTAGCTGGTTCAAATGGAGCATTAGCTTCTCTATCATAAAATTAAGATCCCAAGGTGAAGCCTCTATTTCTCTTGGAGGCCTCCTACTCAAAACTGCTTTCAAGAACATTTTGACATGAAAACGCATTGAAAGAGGAGGATCCATGTGTAGACATGATGAAATGGCTGATAAATGAACCTCTTTAGAGGAATAAGAATGGCCATAGGATAGTAACTCACAAAAATGTGGTTAAGCTGATGACACCAACTAGAAAAACGTTTACTTCTGATAATATGATTTTTTAGTAGCAGGTTTTCTTCTCTCCATTATTACCTGCTTCACATTCTCAGTAAACGGGAGCCTAAAAGGAATTAAAACCCTATCATCCATGCAATCAATTGAAGTTGATTGATATCAGGGTGTATTAAGCACCCCTGTTCTTCTATGAGTAGATCAGTCAGTGAAGAAGCATGTGGTAATTGTCCCTTGCCATTTCCAAAAGAAAGCAGAACCTCAGCTGCCTGGACCAGAAAGTTGTTATCATAATGATGCCAGGGAATTCCTGCTGAATCTTCAGAAGTACTCTGGATATTAATGGAAAGGGTGGAAAAGCATACAGAAACATTTTTGGCCAAGGACAAAAAAGGCATCTGTCTTCCAGGCCTTCTTGAGGCAAAAAGGTCTACTTGAGGAAATCCGCACAGATGGATCAAATCTTGGAAAACCCTCATCTAGTTTCCAGAGTTTGCCCTAGTCCTGCTCAGCTTGTCTGATGCACAGTTTTGCCCTAGTCCTGCTCAGCTTGTCTGATGCACAGTTTTGCCCTAATCCTGCTCAGCTTGTCTGATGCACAGTTTTGCCCTAATCCTGCTCAGCTTGTCTGATGCACAGTTTTGCCCTAATCCTGCTCAGCTTGTCTGATGCACAGTTTTGCCCTAATCCTGCTCAGCCTGTCTGATGCACAGTTTTGCTCTAGTCCTGCTCAGCCTGTCTGATGCACAGTTTTGCCCTAGTCCTGCTCAGCTTGTCTGATGCACAGTTTTGCCCTAATCCTGCTCAGCTTGTCTGATGCACAGTTTTGCCCTAGTCCTGCTCAGCTTGTATGATGCATAGTTTTGCCCTAATCCTGCTCAGCTTGTCTGATGCACAGTTTTGCTCTAATCCTGCTCAGCTTGTCTGATGCACAGTTTTGCCCTAGTCCTGCTCAGCTTGTCTGATTAACAGTTTTGCCCTAATCCTGCTCAGCTTGTCTGATGCACAGTTTTGCCCTAGTCCTGCTCAGCTTGTCTGATGCACAGTTTTGCCCTAATCCTGCTCAGCTTGTCTGCTGCACAGTTTTGCTCTAATCCTGCTCAGCTTGTCTGATGCACAGTTTTGCCCTAATCCTGCTCAGCTTGTCTGATGCATAGTTTTGCCCTAATCCTGCTCAGCTTGTCTGATGCATAGTTTTGCCCTAGTCCTGCTCAGCTTGTCTGATGCATAGTTTTGCCCTAATCCTGCTCAACTTGTCTGATGCACAGTTTTGCCCTAATCCTGCTCAGCTTGTCTGATGAACAGTTTTGCCCTAATCCTGCTCAGCATGTCTGATGCAGTGTTGCCCTAGTCCTGCTCAGCTTGTCTGATGCACAGTTTTCCCTAGTCCTGCTCAGCTTGCCTGATGCACAGTTTTGCCCTAGTCCTGCTCAGCTTGTATGATGCACAGTTTTGCCCTAGTTCTGCTCAGCTTGTCTGATGCACAGTTTTGCCTTAGTCCTGCTCAGCTTGTATGATGAACAGTTTTGCCCTAATCCTGCTCAGCTTGTCTGATGCACAGTTTTGCCCTGATCCTGCTCAGCTTGTCTGATGCACAGTTTTGCCCTAGTCCTGCTCAGCTTGTCTGATGCACAGTTTTGCCCTAATCCTGCTCAGCTTGTCTGATGCACAGTTTTGCCCTAATCCTGCTCAGCTTGTCTGATGCACAGTTTTGCCCTAGTCCTGCTCAGCTTGTCTGATGCACAGTTTTGTCCTAATCCTGCTCAGCTTGTCTGATGCACAATTTTGCCCTAATCCTGCTCAGCTTGTCTGATGCACAGTTTTGCCCTAATCCTGCTCAGCTTGTCTGATGCACAGTTTTGCCCTAGTCCTGTTCAGCTTGTCTGATGCACAGTTTTGCTCTGACAGAATGAAGGATGCCTTTAGAGTAAGATCATGCTGTGAAGCTATATCCCCAGCTGATATTGCTAGCATGTAAAGGGGTTCTCCCTTGCTTTATTAATGCACCACATGACTGTGGTATTGTCTGTAACCACTTGAAGAGGTCCTGGGAACCAAAGATGGTTCAGAGAGTTGAGTGTCTTCATCAGGGCAATCATCTTGATATTTATGTGCTTGTCTGTCTTTGGTATCTCACACCACCTGCACTTTTATCCCTCCTGAAACTGCTCCCCAAGCATCAGTCTGCTCCGTGGTCAAGCCAAAAACGGTGCTTCTTTCCTAGGGAAGACCAGCAGCATTTGCCAGTAAAATACTACCAGTCAACAAAAGTTACCTTTTTGGCAGAAAAATACAGTAAAAAGCACTTTAAAACATTATGGCAGCCCCACAAATATAAAGTAAATACAATTTCTTCACAGAAAAATGTTTTCAATTACTTTACACTACTTTTAAAATGACAGAAAAAAACAAGTTCTCTGTTTAAAAGTACATTGCACCCTTGAGACAGTCCATTAAACACAACACTTCTAGGTTTAAAATAACTTTTCTGTAGAGGAAAGAAATAAAATGTCAACAAAATTAAGAAAATTGAATTTTTTTCCCCGATACGAACGTATTTGCCCAGCAAAGGAAAGCACAAGTTTACCGTTAATCCTTGAAACCCTCAGAGTAGGGTACTCTTTGGTGGCAGTAAAGCTCTGAAGGGCTTCATGCCCAAACTTGTCTTTCAGTCAGTTCAGCTTGAGCTGCCTGAAAGTTTAGGCATATGGAAGGTGGCCTGAAGGTTTGGAAGTTGTCTGATATTCTTGGCAGGATATAACCCATATTAGTAAGGCTACTACAACAGTGATCAAGAAGATGAACATTGTAATATGACTCTAGCTGTAGCCCCTCCATCAGGCTAATGTAATGTAATGTAATGCAGCATAATGTAGCACATATGACAGTAGTGACACTTCTCAGGGTTTTTCCTTCTTGTATGTGTACCTTGTTGTGAAACACCTTTCTTACAGTTTAAGCAGCAGAAAACAAGCATGAACCCTCCATACATCCAGTGTGCCTTTATTTAGTGTGGTGCTGTACTGTGTAAGCCTAAGTTAGACACAACATTTATCACTTCTAGGAAAATTACACTTTGCATAAAGAGTTCTATCCCAGTACCACAAAATCTGTTTAACACACAATTTGTTTAAAGAGGCTAGCTTCCATGAAATCTTCCACTTCTAATAAGTTAAGAAGTTTCTAAATGTCCCCTGTGATTGATTGTTATTTCAGAACAACACTAACTGCTAATCTACTTGAAGCAAAGAGAAGAGCTCTGATGAAATGGTCCACTTCTATTTAGTTTTGAAGCCCTTAATTATCCGTTTGTGAGGGCATCTAATTTCAAAATATTTTTCACACACAGGGATGTATGTAACTGTAATTATCTCTGGCTGCAAGCAATTTCTCCTTTGATGGTTATGGATAACTATACTTGGCAGATCCCTTCTTGCTTCATTTATAGTCCTGCACCATTTCATACATGATATAAGACAGCTTTACAATTGCAAAGATCCTAACTGGAAACTTTTTAAACTCAAAACTTCAAAGGCATTCTTAGTTTGAGCATGTTCCTGCAATTCTCTCTCATATTACAGCTATGCCCTACAAATCCTTAAATTATTATTATTATTATTATTATTATTATTATTATTATTATTATTATTATAACTTTAAGGTTACCAATGCTTTGCAATAAGTGATGCGGAGATTCTCAAAGGTTTACATTCACAACTCATACCACACCAAGAATGTTTCCCACTACATCTTCACAAAAGTCGCACACATGCATTTATCATCATAACATACACTAAAGTAAATGCAACTCCATTCAAGACATATTCACATTCAAACTTTCTTACTTGTTTATCCTGCTATTCCCAAGCATGTGCTTCATTAAGATGTTCTTTATATATCTAAACTGCACTGCGGGTCTACTTTAATTATGCAAAAGTGTAAAACCGTGAATACATATGGATCAAACTATATGCATCGAAAGTGCAAGCCGTCGAAAACTGTAAACGGAAATCTCCATAGGTGGAGATTGCCATTTACTTCAATGTAGTGCGATCTCTGAGTTGGTATATTTAAGTAGCGGGGGGTGTGGAGGTGCAGGGGGGCTTCCCCCTGCCTACATCTTTTTTTTTTCCTGTGTATTTTTTTTCTTTATTAATCTTTGACCGTTTAAGAGTTCATTGCATATGTTTCGATCTTTATGCATTCGAACTTTTGAACGTTCGAGTTAATAAAGTAGACCCCTGCACTGCAGCCCTCCAGATTGTATTATCAAGCAATGAGTTATAAATAAAAGTTATTTGGATGGTTCTGGTATAACTGGACATAATGTTTAAGGTCTTGCTAATCAAACACTGGGGGAATTAAGTGGTACAAGATGTATCTGAGTGCCACTATTGTACTATAGACTGACTAAACTTTAACTTAATCCCTGGGAATACCTTATTGTTGTTTATACAAATGTAGTTTTTTTTTTCTTTTTACTACAGTTGTACAATCATGTACATAATTTTAATTGTAAAAAAAAAATACCAGCCATCTGTTCAATAATATATCTAGATGATTCACATGAAAAAATCATTGAGTGAGGGCATACTACTATCAAGAGATAGAAAACCTAACAAGTCATTCCAAAACAAATCAAAGCCACAACTCAGCATATCAAATATTTGTTTGTTGCGTGTATTCTACCCTTTCCCCTATGCTCTGCAACTTGGACTTTATTTATATAATTTAGGGGCTACAGGGAGCTTTCAAGGGGAAACTTTTTCAGAAATACAAATACAGGAACTACACTTCCCTATCACCCTCCCTTAGCACCTTGTACCCCCCCCTGCTGCACCTACACACCCCCTTGCTACGCTTCTACTTCTTGGTCATACTATTTGTATCATTCCCTGTCTCTTTATAGGTTCATAGGTGTGTACTAGGCTAATGGCCCTGGAGTCTTTACAAGCCTAGCCCATAGACGTGCCCTGGCATCATGTTGCCTGACGTTAGTTACCAGTGCCTCTATCAAGTAGACCCACAGGAGTGATCCCCAGGGTGAACTTTCTATTTCTCATCCACTCATCAAGATTTCTCTTGAAGAGGACTAGTGAGGTGCTCTGCTTGATGTGTATGGGAAGTTTATTCCAGAGTATGGGCAGTCTTTGGGTTATGAACCTGTCCCTCCAGTATGTTCTGTTGATTATGGTAATAAGGTTGAGGTCTCTGGAGCATGTGGTGTGGAGGGATTGGGATTCCTTTAGCTGTTAGCATTTCTAACAGAGCTAGGTCAGACATGGCTTTGTAAGTCAAGCAGAGATCGCCTCTTAGTAGATGATAGGAGACAAAGAATAGCTGGAGTTTTTTTGAGTCTGTCCATGTAGAACATGTGTTTAAGGCCTAGGATCCTCTTTGTGAGGTACTTTTGTGGCCTCTCCAGCTGTTTCAGGTGTCTAGTGAGGCACATACCAAATGGGGCATTATACTTGATGATTGGTCTAATGAAGGAAGAGTAGAGAGAGACGATGACCTCTTTCTTCCTGGATGCAAAACCGTTGGTGAGGAGATGTGCCACATAGAAGGACTTTCTGACTACAGTGGCAATGTGGTGGTCAAAGGAGAGGTTGCTGTCAACCTGTGTCCCCAGATCTCTTATAACACCTTCAGTATTCAGTGGACTCCCATCAATGTGGTAATTAGTGGGAGCTGAGTATTTCCCAAAGGGGATGACAACACATTTTTTGGCATTAAGCTTAAGGTCATGGTTTCGACACCAGTCATTTCTCTCAGTGAGACCTTTCTGTATGATGTCTGCATCACTTGGGGAGTTAATAATGGCTCCCAGCTTGCAGTCGTCTGTGAACTTGGTCAGCCAGAGTCCCTCTGTGTTGGTCTGGACTTCTGAGAAGTAGATGCCAAACAGGACAGGACCCAGGACTAATAATTTTGGGACTCCACTCATGACTGGTCTGCAGTCTGACTTGGAGTCCGCTACTTTCACACTGTGGGTTCTATCTGTGAGCCAACTTGCAACCTACCTAATGATATAGGGGTTAATGCCTAGTTTGGTGAGTTTATCAATAATTCCTGAGTGAGGAATTGTATCAAAGGCCTTGACCATTTGAGGTAGGCTGTATGAACTGCCTTACCCTTATCCACAGTTCTGGTGACTGCCTCAAAGAAGTTAATCAGGTTGAGCAGGCATGATCTACCTTTCACAAAATCAAATTGCATGGGAACTAGAGTTTGTAGATTCCCTGTATCCTTGTTAATTAGGTCCATGATGATGCACACCATACCCTTACATATCAGACTCATCAGGCTAATGGGACAATAATTCCCAGGGTCTGTAGTCACTCCCCCTTTATGGAGAGGGATGACTGTAGCAGTGCACCATTCAGTAGGGACAAAGCCTGAGGTGAGGCTGTGGGTGAACAGGGCACACAGATGTGATGCCAGTTCACTTTGTAGTTCATGTAGAACACAGCCACATATATTGTCAGGTCCCATGGAAGATGTATTCTTGGCCTTGGACAATGCAGCTTTAACCTGTGCTGCAGTAATGCTGGGTGCCTGTCATTCTTCCTTTAATGTGAATGGTCCTTTAAGGGGGGGGGGGGTAAAGTTGGCACTGAATCTGTCGGCCAGTATGTTGGCGATATCTGTTGGTTCCGTATAGGAGATACCATTGTGCATTAACTCAGAGCAAATCTGGGTATTGCCGTGGAGATTCTTGATATAACTATAGAAGGCTTTGTGGTTGTTTTTAGTGTCTGCCGCACTTCTGCCTTCATAGCTGGCTTTAGAAGTTTTGATGAGGGATCTCAACTTTTTGTTGAGGGTAATAGGGGAGTTTTTCCAGTCTTGGGACTTCACCTTTTTCTGCAACAGTTTCTTCCTTCTGTTGTAAAGTTTATTAATGGCAAAGGACCACCAGATTTGGCTTTCTTTTTCTGGAGGAGAGTGTCTGGTTCTGTTGAGTATGGCTAGTTCCATGCATTTATGTACATGTTCATACAGTGTATTGGTGAGGTCTATATTAAAATCTCGAAGTCTGACAATATCAAATACGATATTGTCGACACAAGAATACCGAAAGAGCACTACATCGAACGTTTAAACGGAAAATCTCTGTAAGGGGAGATTTCCGTTTACTTCAATGTAGTGTGTTCTTGGAGTTGGTATATTTAAGTAGGGGGGGTGTGGGGGGCGCACACTATTTATTTATTTTTTAATTTAGTATTATTTTTTTTTTTTGGTTTTGATGGTTTAAGACTTCAATCACTAAAGTTCGATCTTTAGTGATTCGAAGTTTTAAACCTTCGAGATTATAATATAGACCCCACTGGTGTATGATTCTGCAGTCACGCAACTATTTGCCATCAGCATGGGTGCCATGAAGTTAGCCACCTCTGTTTTTAGGAGCCCAAAGTCAGCTTTGGAAAAGTTTTTCATGGTGGCAACCTTTGCAGGGGGGGGAGTGAGATGTGATTAGTTTGTGGTCGGATCTAACCAGGAACTAATTGACAATTGGTGTAGAGCAACGGTTGCCCATGTTAGTAATAACCAGGTCAAGGATGTTGCTTCATCTAGTGGGGGTAAGAATGAGATGGTCCAGGGCATTGGAATTGATGAATTCCAGAAAGCATTGGGCCAGTGTATTGGTGCATCAGTAGTTTTACCAGTTGATGGAGGGGTAGTTGAAGTCACCCAGTATGAGAGTGTTGGGTTGGACCCTAATAGTTTCCAGTGCTTAGGAACGTGGAGTGAGAGTCTTCGGATATGGGCAGGCTATGACCTGAATTGCTGTCTTACTCAATGTTAGTTGTACCTGAAGTATGTCAAATGCATTATGCTGGGCTACCAGTCTGGAGGTGTGCATATCCTTTATGAATATGGAGACACCACCGCCTTTGGAGCTTTGGTCCATGTTCTGGGACCAAAAGGTGTGGAATAAGTTATAGCCTGGTAGCACAGGGGTGCTTTCTGCTGCGTTAAACCAGATCACCGTTACAGCACAAATGTCAATGTTCTCCATTTTGAGGAGTGCTTTGAGCGAGTGCATCGTGAGATTTAGACTTCTAGCATTGAACAGCATGACCTTCAGACTGCATTTATTTATAGATGTTACAGTGGTAGTTTGGTCTTTGGAACACCACATAAAAAGGGCACTATAGGGGTGGCAAGAGCCTTAACCAGTACTTGAAAACCCAGGGTTAACAGATGCAGGCCATCTCTGGCAAAGCTTCGAGGTTTGTCAATCATGTCATCCCAAGCAGACAGATACTGGATCCCCCTAGAATGACACCAGAAATTTAGTCAATTGTTAAAGTCAATCATTTTCTGCTTGTACTGCGGTATCATTCTGGGCAACGTTAGGATGCTGCTCAGGGCTAGAGTCATATCTGCCTGGGCCACATAATCCGAGAGCTCCAGAATGTCTCTTTTCATGTAGTCCAGAGAGGTGTGTCTCAGGTAATTCACACCCACATGGACAATGACAGAGTCATACTTGTACTTGTGGAGTGACCTGAGTGTGTGTGTTATGTGTCGAATTCTGGTACCTGATAGACAGCTGACTGTTACCTTCTCCTAATTCAACCTAGTGAGTGGGACATTAGTGTGCTTCACTATTGATTCACTTATGATTACCATATTGGGCAAGCAGTTTTGCCTTAGGGGCAAAGGTTGAGGGTCACACTGTGTAGGTGAGGTACGTGTCTTGTGGTTTGTGCTGTGTTGGGGTGGTTGAGTGCGTTTCTGCCTTGGAGGTCTCTCTTTGACATTTCTTTTGTTTTTTTCTCTTTTATACAAAAATTCAGGTTTACCATCCACAACATCTTTTATTTGCATTTCAGGAAAGTGTAAAAACAACCTCCAGTTATTACTGAAAAGATTTTGAGTGACAAACCTGAATTTAGCATATAATTAAACATCAGGTGCATAAATTGATGTGTGGTTTGTGATTTCATAAGTTCTGAGAAAATCCTCATTAACTGGATGAAAGCACTTACATTCTTTTTGAGTATTCTGTGGTTAGAATGCTGTACCATAACTATTTGATGTTCTTGGTTTTGTTTTGTTATAGTAGCCTTTCAGCTGGTTCTTCAGTAAAAGCAAAACAATTTTTTAATATAACTAATTTGATTATATATGGAAAAAGATTTTGTTTAAGTTGAAAACACAATTAAGTTGTATTATTGTCTTTTTATTCAGATAATGGAATTCTGAAAGAAGTTACACCTAGCATAGCATACTGCAAAAGGTTATAACTCCATTACCAGTTTTGCAAACATGTCTCTTGGCAGTTCTCAATCTATGTAAGCTAATGAGATCCCTTGGAGCCCTACACCCAGTACTGGTAAGGTGGAGCTTTACCGCAATCTGTGAGAAGGTTGGGGTGTGGCTGAGGACAGAACACTTGTCCAGTGATTTTTTTTTTGAGGAGTTATCATCTCTGGGGAGAAATGATTAGTAGAAGCAGTTTTAAGTTAGAACTCAGGCTACGCTCTATTAATTTAGTCTCACAGCATTAACTAAATATTTTCTGATGTGTTAATGCATGCATGGCATATTCTTACTTGCCATGCATAAATTACTATGTCTGATGCACATGCTGCACTATGGTAATGGCCGACTTTAGAGGAACTTGAAGGCCCTATGAATGGTTAGTTGGGAGTTGATTTTTACCAAGAAGACAATGAGATTCATTTGAATAGAATCTGATGAATTTCATTACTTCATCCTTGTATAACATCTGTTCCAGTCAGGTGTGGAATTTGCAGTAGAGATAGGGGGTCTTAGGCATACTCTGTCCCTGGTATACTATCATACCCCAGAACAGAGCTGGATTTTCATGACTGAGGTTGTGTTACAAGTTGGAAAAGGGTCTCCAAAAATGCTTGCCTAAGTATTTTGGAATCTTGCCAAAAGTAATTTTTGTTTAAGAACATTATGAAAGTCATATCTCTCAACTGTACAGATTTTTGCAGAATGTCCAGATTTTTGCCTTATATTTTTGGTCTGTTTTTTATAAAATTGTGGTTTTCTGGAAAACTAGTGGCAAATCATTAAAGACTGAACTTAGAAAATAATGACAGACATTTGAGTTTCAGACTTCATACCCTTCAGAAAATGTATGCTAATGCACAACCTGTTATTCTATCAGGTTTCTAAGTTTGTAACAGCAATAATTAAAAATTGTCCCTATTTTTGGCCCTTTGTTGAAGTTTTATTTGTGGCTTTGTGCAGATTTCTTGCTCTGGTTGAGAGGTATGATGAGAGCTTTGTTTACTGTGTAAGGGTAACAACCATGCTCATGATGGGGATTAGTTCAGTAATGTCAGTGACAAGGTTCTTCATCCATGTTACTGATAAAGCTAACATAAAAATGTGAAATGCTGGTAACCAGTCACATTCATCCTCACTACCATTTTATTTAATAAAAATACATACTGCCTTGTTGCTTATCATTAAGTAATTCAGTTAACTACACAGCTGTTATTTAAGCTAACCATTACCATTTTAACATCAGAGTTAGAGGCTGACATTCCATGCTAGACATTTTAAAATACATTGCTTTTTTGAATGTGTTGCTATATTTTAAAGTGTGACTGGGATCAAATGTATAATTTGTTACCATAAAACAAGTTAATCTGCATAACAGACTATATAAAACATTTCACCGAGGATCTGTTTGACCAGTAACTACTCTGTTGTCACATAATGGCAGAATTTTCCAGAAAACAACCTCTGCATAGCTTCAGTTTCTTCAGTGATATGTCCTTTCTGTCAGCTGACAAACATACTGTACACACTTCAAAGCAACAGCATCACCTGCGGCTGTCACAGAACCTGTGGCCGGCAACCAGCTGCAGCTTGCTTATGCATCATTCGCTACACATTGCTTTGCAATGTGGGGTTGTAAAAACATGCATTTAAACAGATGTGAATGTTATATAATACATTCTGTGAACAGATTTTATCTTCTGAGTGCCCGCCCCCCACCGAGCTTCGCTTTGTGAAACTATTTTACTGGATGAGTTGCGATAACATATTCCATTATATTTCTTGCTGAAATTGGTTCAGCTATTTCAGTTTATTCTTTTTTTCATCCAAAATAGTAACATATTTGCTGTGGGAAAATGAATGAATTCATAAACAGTACTGTCCACCTTGCATCTCAGGAAAGCTACTAGGTCCTTTGCTTATCACATTACTCACTGTTCTGCATATTCATTTACCCTAAGTCATTTGTAAGTCCTCATATACTTTGCTACCTAAATACCATGTAATTTTTCATATTCATGTTGTTTTACCTCAAAGCAATCTCACTGAGTGCTGTTACTAGGAATCAATATAGCTGAAAACCATTTTCTATATACATGGCCTGCCATATAATTCCTCACCCATTTACTCTTGTGGATAGTCCTTTGCTATTCGTGACTGTTATTTCTTATTATCTAGTGTACACTATGATGTTTTGCCAACCTGCTAGAAAAGGTAGAATCTGAGTCATGTGACACTGAGACATGTTTCACTCATTATATCCAGAGTACTCAGTGAGTTATTACTCACCAGCTACTACGTGCTCCCTGATTTTTCATATGACATCCATGAAAACCCCATCGGATTACTTGTACTACTGTTCTAACCAATGTAGTATCCTTCTCAGTATCCCTGTCATTCCATGATAACCCATCAGATTATCTATCCTACTGTTCTAACCAATGCAACATTCTGCTCATTATCCCTATGATTCCATGAATACCATGTCACATTACCTAGCCTACTGTTCTAACCAATTCAACATTCTGCTCATTATCCCTATGATTCCATGAATACCATGTCACATTACCTAGCCTACTGTTCTAACCAATTCAACATTCTGCTCATTATCCCTATGATTCCATGAATACCATGTCACATTACCTAGCCTACTGTTCTAACCAATTCAACATTCTGCTCATTATCCCTATGATTCCATGAATACCATGTCACATTACCTAGCCTACTGTTCTAACCAATGCAACATTCTGCTCATTATCCCTATGATTCCATGAATACCATGTCGCATTACCTAGCCTACAGTTCTAACCAATTCAACATTATGCTCATTATCCCTATGATTCCATGAATACCATGTCACATTACCTAGCCTACTGTTCTAACCAATGCAACATTCTGCTCATTATCCCTATGATTCCATGAATACCATGTCACATACTGTTCAATCTCAGCCTTACTACAGGATATGTACCCAAAGAGTGGCGTACAGCAACAGTGGTCCCTCTCCACAAAGGTGGTGCCTCAACGGATCCTGGAAACTATCGCCCCATAAGCCTGACTAGCTTGGTCTGCAAAGCTATGGAAAGGATCATCATGGACCTCATAAATAAAGATATTGGGGACCTACAGACACTGGATCCTACCCAGTTCGGCTTTGTTAAGGGCAGATCCTGCCTCTTAAACCTGGTCGATTTCTTTGAAACAGTCACCAAGGCCATTGACGAGGATAAGGTGGTCCACACAGCCTACCTGGACCTCACAAAAGCCTTCGATACAATACCCCACTCGGGCATTATAGATAAGCTAACCAGCTTAAATATAAACCCCTATGTCATTAGATGGGTTGCAAACTGGCTCAAGGACAGAACCCACATGGTTAGAATTGCTGGAGCCATGTCAGACTCCAAACCAGTTACAAGTGGCATCCCACAAGGCTCAGTCCTGGGATCTCTCTTGTTCGGTATATATTTCTTGGAGGTACAGACCAACACGGAAGGACTGTGGCTGACCAAGTTCACAGATGACTGCAAACTGGGCACCATAATCGACTCTCCATCCGACACAAGCATCCTCCAAAAGGGCCTCATAGAAACAGACAACTGGTGCCAGAGCCATGGCCTCAAGCTAAATGCCAAAAAGTGTATAATCATCCCCTTTGGCAAAAACAAAGTGCCCACAAATTACCACATAGGTGGTAATCCATTAAGTACAGAAGAAGTAATTAGGGACCTGGGGACCCAAGTTGATAGCATTCTCTCATTTGACAACCACGTGGCCAAAGTGGTTAGAAAAACATTTTATATAGCCCACCTAATCATGAAGGGATTCACATCTAGATCAGGGGAGGTCATCGTGCCTCTTTACTCATCCCTCATCAGGCCCATAATTGAGTACAATGCCCCTTTTGGGATGTACCTTACCAGACACCTGCAGCAACTGGAAAGACCCCAAAAGTACCTTACCAAGAGGATCAAAGGGCTCAAACAGATGCCATATGCTGCCCGGTTAAAGAAACTCCAGCTCTACTCAGAGGCATACCACCTGCTCAGAGGCGATCTGTGCCTGACGTATAAAGCCATGTCCAACCCGGAATTAATGGACATGCTGCACCTCAGAAAATCCAAATCTCATTGAGCTATGCGCTCGAGAGACTTGAACCTCAGCACTGAAATAAATAGGACATGGAGGGACAGATTCATAACCCAGAGGCGCCCTTCACTCTGGAATAAAATCACAGTCCAGGTTAGGCAGAGTCCCTCATTGACTCTCTTCAAGAGGAATCTTGATGAGTGGATGGGAGATCGTAGGTTTACCCCGGGTATCACTTCTGTGTCACTGTTAGACAGAGGCACAGTATACTAACCTCGAAAAAGGGCATAGCAAAATTAATTTAAAATGGGTGGCGAAAGCCAAACACACTCTGGCTAGGCTTATAAATGCCCTAGGGCAGATAGCCTAGTATGAACCTATGAACCTATGAACCTATTACCTAGCCTAGTGTTCTAACCAATTCAACATTCTGCTCATTATCCCTATGATTCCATGAATACCATGTCACATTACCTATCCTGCTGTTCTAAGTAATGCAGTATCCTTCTCAGTATCCCTGTGATTCCATGAATACCATGTCACATTATGTATCCTACTGTTCTAACCAATGCAGTATCTTGCTCAGTATACCTGTGAATCCATGAATACCATGTCAGATTACTTATTAGGCTAAGGGCAGCCTGTGATTCTCAGCTTATTCTACTTATAAGGAAGTCATATGTTAGCCTACTTGCCTACTACTAAAATGCAATTGAATTGCAAGATATTGAGGTTAGCTGCACTTCTTCATAGGTTCATAGGTTAGTACTAGGCTATCTGCCCTGGGGCATTTATAAGCCTAGCCCGATTGTGTTTGGCTTACGCCACCCCTTGATTTGAGTATACTGTGCCCTTTTTAAAGTTTAGTTTACTGTGCCTCTGTCTAATAGTGACACGGAAGTAATCCCCGGGACAAACCTACGATCCCCCATCCACTCATCAAGATTCTTCTTGAAGAGAGTCAGTGAGGTGCTCTGCCTAACATGAATTGGAATTCTATTCCAGAGTGAAGGGAGCCTCTGAGTTATGAATTTGTCCCTCCAGCATGTCCTATTTATTTCTGTGCTGAGGTTCAAGTCCCTCGAGCACGTGGCTCTAAGGGATTTAGATTTACTGAGGTGGAGCATGTCCATTAATTCTGGGTTGGACATAGCTTTATATGTCAGGCATAGATCGCCTCGAAGTAGGCAGTATGCAACTGAGTAGAGCTGGAGTTTTTTTAACCGAGCAGCATATGGCATCTGGTTGAGTCCCTTGATCCTCCTGGTGAGGTACTTTTGGGGTCTTTCTAATTGCTGCAGGTGCCGGGTAAGGTACATCCCAAAGGGGGCATTGTATTCTATGATGGGCCTGATGAGGGATGAATAAAGGGGTACGATTACCTCTCTTGATCTAGATGTGAATCCTTTCATGATGAGGTGGGCTATGTAGAAGGTCTTTCTAGCCACTTTGGCAATGTGGTTGTCAAAGGAGAGATTGCTATCAACTTGGGTCCCCAGATCCCTAATTACTTTCTCTGTACTTAATGGGTTACCACCTATGTGGTAATTTGTGGGCACATTGTTTTTGCCAAAGGGTATGATTATACACTTTTTGGCATTTAGCTTTAGACCATGGCTCTAGCACCAGTTATCCGTCTCTGCGAGACCTTTATGAAGGATGTTTGCTTCAGCTGGAGAGTCGATTATGGCACCCAGTTTGCAGTCATCTGTGAACTTGGTGAGTCATAGTCCTCCCACGTTGGCCTGTACCTCAGAAAAGTAAATACTGAACAAGAGAGGTCCCAGGACAGAACCTTGTGGGATGCCACTTGTGACCGGTTTCGAGTCTGACATGGCTCCAGCAACTCTGACTCTGTGGGTTCTGTCTTTGAGCCAGTTTGCGACCCATCTTGTGACATAGGGGTTTATATTTAGGCTGGATAGCTTATCTATGATGCCCAAGTGGGGTATTGTGTCAAATGCCTTTGCGAGGTCCAGATAGGCTATGTGGACTACCTTCCCTTCACCTATGGCCTTGGTGACTGTTTCGAAGAAGTCGACCAGGTTCAAAAGGCAGGATCTGCCCTTGACAAAGCCAAATTGGGTAGGATCTAGTGTCTGTAGGTCCCCAATGTCTTTGTTTATGAGTTCCATGATGATCCTCTCCATAGCCTTGCAGACTAGGCTAGTCAGGCTTATGGGGCGATAGTTTCCAGGGTCCGTAGAGGTGCCACCTTTGTGGAGTGGGACCACTGTTGCTGTACACCATTCTTTGGGCACATATCCTGTAGTGAGGCTGAGATTGTACAGCAGTTTTACTTGAGGGATTAGTTCTTCTTGGAGTTCATGTAGGATGCAACCCGGGATGCCATCTGGTCCCATGGAAGCAGTGTTTTTTGCTTTGGAGAGGGTGACTTTCACCTGCGCATCAGAGATGTTTGGAGGCTGCACTATGCCGGGATAAATACTTACTCTTTTTGGGGGAGGGGGTGGAGAAGTTTGCACTGAACCTGCCTGCCAGGATATTGGTGATGTCTGTGGGTTCAGTGTATTTTTTGTCATTTAGAATCAACTCAGAACAGTTGCATCCCAGGTTCCTAACATAACTGAAAAAAGCCTTATGATTGTCTTTAGTGTCCTGTGCAATTTTTCTCTCAAAGCTGACCTTGGAGGATTTTATGAGGGATCGTAATTTTTTGCTAGTACTGATCAGAGATGCCTTCCCTTTTAGGGATTTTGCTCTATCATGTAGTAGCTTCCTCCTTCTGTTGTACAGTTTATTTATGGCTGGGGTCCACCAGACTGGACGCCTGCCTTTGGATGATTTGGTCTTGATTTTGTTTGGGATAGCATGATCCATGCATTCCTGGAGATGTCCGTAGAATGCGTTTATATAGGATTCTGCAGTTTGGGCCATAGTTTCCACTGGCCCTGGGGCCTTGAAGGATTCCACTTCGGTTTTGAGAAGTGTGAAGTTCACTTTTGAGAAGTTTTTCACTGTGGTTTTCTGGGCTGGGGTGGGGTCGGGATGTGGATATCCAGTGAAATTAATTTATGGTCTGATCTTACCAATGAGGGATATACTTCTGGTATGGAGCATAGAGTCCCCATGTTGGTAATGATCAGGTCTAGTATGTTTTCCCCTCTTGTGGGAGTGGTGACTAGTTGTTCCATAGCATTTGAGTTTATAAATTTCAGGAACCTTTGGGCTAAGGTGCTGGGGCTTGAGTAATGCTCCCAGTCTATGTTTGGGTAGTTGAAGTCGCCCAATATAATGGTGTTCGGAGAGATCTTCATGTTCTCCAATGTTTTCAGGAAAGCTGAGTGATATTCCTGACTTTGAGAGGGTGGTCTGTAGGATGCTATAAACTGAAAAGCAGTCTTGCCCACTGTCAGTTGCACATGGATGGTTTCCGATACTTCGTGCAATGCCACTAACCTGGAGGTGTGGATATCCTTGATAAATATGGAAACTCCCCCTCCTTTTGTGGTTCGGTCTGGGTTTTGGGGCCGAAAAGCATGATATGAGGTATAACGTGGTAGTGCTGGGGTGCTCTCTGGAGCCTTGAACCAGGTTTCTGTCACTGCACAGATATCGATGTTCTCCATACTGAGGAGAGCTTCGAGTGTGTGCATCTTGAGGTTAAGACTTCTGGCATTTAGCAGCATTACCCTTAGTTTCTTGTTCCTTGTGCTGTCTATGGAGGTGGGTTTGACTTTTGAGCCTTGCCTAAAAAAGGCATTATGGGGGTGGCAAGAGCCTTTGCCAATATCCAAAAGCCCAGGGGTGACAGGTGCAAGCCATCCCTAGCAAAGCAACGTGGCTTGTCGAGCATGTCATCCCAGGCTGACAGACACTGGATCCCCTTTGAATGACACCAAAATTTAGCCAATTGTTAAAATCGATCATTTTGTCTTTATACTGTGGCATCATTCTAGGTGAGGGTAAGATGCTGCTCAAGGTCAGGGTCATACCGGCCTGGGCTACATGATCAGAGAGCTCCTCTATGTCTCTTTTCATGTAGTCGAGGGAGGTACATGTTGGGTCATTCACGCCAGCATGTACAATGACTGAGTCATATTTGTATTTGCTTTGGAGTGACCTGAGTGCTTGAGTTATGTGGCGGATCCTAGCGCCTGACAGGCAGCTCACTGTGACCTTCTCTATATTCAGCCTGGTGAGCGGGATGTCAGTGTGTCTGACAATAGAGTCACCTATTACAAGAGTATCTGGTGTGTTATTCAGCCTTAAGGGCTGTGACTGCATGGCACACTGACTTTGTGTGCTATGTGTTGTACGTGTTTTGTTTTGGGGTAGCGTTTGCTTGGATGTCTGCTTTGGAGGTCTCTGTTGCTTAGGTAGATTTTTATTTAGAGCCTCCGAGTATGTTTTTGTGTTTTTATGTGTTTGGTTCGCTGTTGTGGTGGGACTATGTGATACTAGAATTGTGTTGTGTGAGGTTACCTTCTCCTCCTGACTGGTTACACCAGTTTTGAGATGAGAGAGCTCAGCCTCCAGTTTGGCTATATGGTTGCATCTCTCACATATATTTGAACCTGTTTGTAGGAGGAGAGGGTTGTCTGTGTACATGAGACAGTTGTAACATTGCCTCAAAATTCCCAGATTCACCAGCTGGACTGGAGAGGAAACCATTGACTGACCTTTGGACATGCTAGAGTAATATAGGGAACTGAATTAAAACGGACCAATAGGGGACAAGGTAATCGTAGAGAGTATAAGAGTAAGTAGTGCTTATGGTTTATTAGTGCTAACTTGTAAGATTACTTATTTGGACCAGTGAGGAGCCTTAGAATGAGAATATGGTGTTTAATTTGAGAGATAGAGCAGTTCTAAGGGAAAAAGTGAAGAGCAGACTTTGTGGAGCCAGGAATAGTTTAAACCCAAATAGGTGGCACTGCCCGATGTTGCGCTATACGCAAAAACGCGCAAAACCGCGCAAAAGAGGGTTTTAAGAGAGGGAGATCAAGGAGTTTGGAATTGACCTAAAATGGCCAATAAAACTACAGTTTCAAGGCAGTAACCACTCCCACAGGGGCAGGCAAGCTGCTCAATATTTATCACTACCACTGATGAACACAGAGACTTCCCTTTAGCCCAAGCAAACAATGGCCTCCAAGAAACTTACAAACAGTTCAGAACAGCAAATCTGTAACTGAACTTTTTTAAACCTCAGAAAAGTGGGAAAAAAGCAAGATTTTTTTTGTTTTTTTGTTTTTTTTTTTTAAGGAAAGCAGAGGTTCACAAGTATCAACAAGTTAGAACAGTGCAGTAAATGACCCCACACTTGAGTGCTAGGCCAGAGACAGATAAAACGCAAGTTTTAAGAAAAAAACGATTTTAAAAATAAGTGCACGCAGGAAATTCAGTAATCAGCTCTAGGTTGTGTTCTAAATACAGTTACCAACACAGAAATCAAGTTTAACAAGCCAGAAAATGCTCAAAAGTAGGCCGCAATGCAGAAAAACATAACAAATAATCTGAAGCAAAATACTTAAAATCTCAAAAGACTCTGCTTGACTAGACAGGGGTCCAGGGAAGTAAATACTGTGGGAAGAAATAGTTGGAGGGAAGCCTTCTAGCTTATCAGTGGGAGTGGTAAGCATTAGGTAACCTGTCTACAACATAAGGAGTGGTTCTGGCCCAGAATTTGTAATTATTGGCCGTTTGGGCAATCTTCCATCTCTCTCAACTTTCTGATTTGAAAGCCTGCATTTGCACTTGTTTCTGTCCTGTAACTTGTCTAGTGCAGATACAGATTCTTAGTTTTAGCACTTAAATTTGCTTATTCATACTCAGCACTTGTTCAGAACTTGTAAGCACCAAATAAGCTACTAATTACTATAGCACTCAATCTTCCTCATTACCTAAAGGAAAACAGTTTTTGTACTTACTTTTCTCACTGGCATTGAGAAAAACAGCTCTTGTACTCACTTTCCTCACTTATCTAGAGGAAAATAGTTTTTTATTCAGGAATGTCCAAGGGTCAGCTCCCAGTGTTCTCCCCTGTCTATCTGATGAATCTGGGCATCTTGAGGCAATGTAGAAATTACCTCATGTACACAGACAACCCTCTCCGCCTACCACCCAACACTACAACCTGTGAGAGACGCACTTATCTAGCCAAACTGGAGGTAAAGCTCTCACCAACCAAGACTGAACCTGAGAGTCATGAGGAGAAGGTAAACATTTGCACCACACCACACTCATCACATAGTCTCACTACGTCTACACCACCAAAATCCACACATAGAAACTCAAAAACATTCACAGAGGCTCTCAATAATAATCTGCCTAAGCAACAGAGACCTCCAAAGCAGAAACACAAGCAACCTCCATCCCCCAACACAACCCAAATGACACATAGCCCACAGATTCAGTGTGCCACTCAAACACAGCCAATAAGGCAAAACAACATACCCAATACACTACTCATAGGTGACTCTATAGTCAGGCACACTGATGTCCCACTCACCAGGCTAAACAAGGAGAAGGTTACTGTCAGTTGCCTGTCGGGTGCCAGGATCTGCCACATAACCCATGCACTCAGGTCTCTCCACAACAAGTACAAATATGACTCTGTCATTGTCCATGTTGGTGTGAATGACCTGAGACGTACCTCCCTGGACTACATGAAAAGAGACATAGAAGAGCTCTGTGATCTTGTAGCCCAGGCAGGTATGACCCTAGCCCTGAGTAGCATTCTTCCATCGCCCAGAATGATACCGCAGTACAAGGACAAAATGATTGATTTCAACAATTGGCTAAGCTTCTGGTGTCATTCAAAGGGGATCCAGTATCTGTCTGCTTGGGATGACATGGTCGACAGACCACGATGCTTTGCCACAGATGGCCAGCACCTGTCACCCCTAGGATTCCGGATACTGGCTAAGGCTCTTGCTGCCCCTATAGTGCCTTTTTTAGGCAGGGTTCAAGTAACAAATTCACCACCATAACAGGAACAGGTAAGCAAAAACTGAGGGTAATGCTACTCAATGCTAGAAGTCTAAATTTCAAAATGCACTCACTCGAGGCACTCCTTAAAATGGAGAACATCGATATCTGTGCAGTGACTGAGACCTGGTTCAAGGCTCCAGAGAGAACCCCTGCACTACCAGGCTATAACTCATACCACACTTTTCAGCCATCTAACCTGGACCGAAACACCAAAGGTGGGGGTGTGTCCATATTCATTAAGGATATCCACACCTCCAGGCTATTTGCTCAGCATAATGCATCCGAGGTTATCCAAGTGTAACTAACTCTTGGCAAAACTGCAATCCAAATTGTAGCTTGCTACAGATCCCCCACCATGCCCCAGGATTCCCACTCCTCTTTTCTTGATGTACTGGAAAATATTAGGGTTCAACCAAACACCCTAATAATGGGCGACTTCAACTACCCCACCATTAACTGGGAAAACTACTCATGTACTAACTCTTTAGTGCAATGCTTTCTGGAATTCATAAACTCCAATGCCCTAGATCAACTTATCCACATCCCCACCAGGGGCAACAATATCCTAGACCTAGTCATTACCAACATGAGTGACCGGTGTTCCACACCTGAAGTCAACTCCTCGTTGGTCCGATCCGACCATAAGCTAATCACCCTTGATAGCCACATCCCACCCCCACCCCCCAATAAGGAAACCACAGTAAGAAATTTCTCCAAAGCCAACTTCATGCTTCTTAAGCCAGAAGTAGTGAACTTCATGACACCCATGCAGATGGACAATACAGTTACAACTGCTGAATCCTACACAAATGCGCTCTATAAGCACCTACATGAGTGCATGGATCGTGCTATCCCAAACAGAACCAACACGCTATCCTCCAGAAAAAGGAAGCCAATCTGGTGGTCCCCTGCCATAAACAAACTGTACAACAGAAGGAAGAAACTGTTGCAAAAGAGAGTAAAATCTCATGAGTGGAGGAGCTCCCTGGTCAGCCTCAGTAAGAAGCTGAGATCCCTTATAATATCCTCCAAAGCTAGCTACAAAAATAAAATTGCCACTAATTCCAAGGACAACCACAAAGCATTCTATAGCTATGTCAAGAATCTCAATGGCAACACCCAGATCTGCTCTGAGTTACAGCACAAAGGCATGAAAATTACAGAACCAACTGATATTGCCAACATCCTGGAAGATAGGTTCAGTGCTAACTTTACCCCCCCTCACCCCCTAAAGGGCCCATATCTATACAGGAAGAATGCAGAGTCCCTGTAATCACAACTATGCTGGTGAAAGCTGCACTCTCTAAAGCCAAAAACACAGCATCCATGGGACCGGATAACATCCCAGGCTGCGTTTTACACAAACTTCAGAATGAACTGGCTCCCCACTTAAGCACCATGTTCAATAATAGCCTCGCATCAGGCTTTGTGCCCACTGAATGGTGCACAGCAACAGTTATCCCACTCCACAAAGGGGGAGCCACCACTGATCCCGGGAACTATAGACCTATTAGCCTGATGAGCCTGGTCTGCAAAGCCATGGAACGTATCATCATGGAACTCATAAACAAAGACATTGGTAACCTCCAAACTCTGGATCCCACCCAGTTCAGGTTTGTGAAAGGCAGAGATCATGCCTCCTGAACCTGATCGACTTCTTTGAGGCAGTCACCAAAGCCGTAGATGAGGGTAAAGTGGTTCACACAGCCTATCTTGACCTCACCAAGGCTTTCGACACCATCCCCCATTCTGGAATTATAACTAAACTCAATAAACTAGGCATAAATCCCTACGTCACAAGATGGGTTGCCAACTGGCTCACTGACAGAACCCACACTGTAAAAGTTGCAGACTTCAAATCTGACCTCAAACCAGTGACAAGTGGAGTACCACAGGGTTCCGTCCTGGGACCACTCCTGTTTGGTATCTACTTCTCTGAAGTACAGGCTAACACAGAAGGCCTCTGGCTAATGAAGTTCGCAGATGACTGCAAACTAGGACCCATAGTCAAGTCCCCAAATGATGTGAACATCCTCCAGAAGGGCCTCTCTGAGACAGATGCCTGGTGTCAGAGCCATGGCCTCAAGCTCAATGCCAAAAAGTGCAGTGTCATCCCCTTTGGTAAAAACTCTGTACCCATGAACTACCACATAGGCAGCAATCTACTTAACACCGAATGCGTGATAAAGAGACCTTGGGACCCAGGTGGACAGTAGTCTCTCCTTTGATAGTCACATCGCCACAGTAGTCAGGAAGTCCTTCTACGTGGCACACCTCATCATAAAAGGGTTCTCGTCCAGGAAAAAAGAGGTCATCGTTACCCTCTACTCTTCACTAATTAGACCCATTATAGAGTACAACGCCCCTTTTGGAATGTACCTCACAAGACATCTGCAGCAGCTGGAAAGGCCACAGAAGTACCTCACAAAGAGGATTACTGGACTCAAATAAATGCCCTACACTGACCGCCTCAAAAAACTCCAGCTTTACTCCGTAGCATATCGCCTACTCAGAGGTGATCTCTGCCTAACATGTAAAGCTATGTCAAACCCAGAGCTGTTGGACATGCTACACCTAAAGAAATCCCAGTCCCTCTGAGCTACACACTCTAGGGACCTAAACCTTGTCACCACAATAAACAGGACATGCTGGAGGGATAGATTCCTATCCCAGAGACTTCCCATACTCTGGAACAGGCTACCCATCTATGCCAAGCAAAGTTCTTCATTAGCACTCCTCAAGAAAAATCTTGATGAGTGGATGGGAAATAGGAAATACACCCTGGGGATCACTTCTGTGTCTCTGCTCATCAGTGGCACAGGAAAATAACTTTCTTGGGTGGCGTAAGCCAGGGAACCTTGTTGGCTAGGCTTGCATAGGCCCTTGGGCCGATAGCCTAGTACCTACCTATGAACCTATGAACCAGGGAATTGTTATGGCTAGGCTTGTATAGGCCCTAGGGCTGATAGCCTAGTACCAACCTATGGATCTATGAACCTATGAATGCCAGAAGTTAACAGCAGCAGGCATTTAAGCATTAGATCTCATCATTGTATGGTTATAGAAAGGCGTCTTGGAAAAAAATGTTTGAGGATCAATCTTCAGACTGCACTGCATATATTTTTTTATTTTATTTGCTAACAGGGTAAGCACACCAGACACAAAATCCCTTTTCAGGTGTGCCCAGGGAGTACTGTACAACTAAACACCTGTTGCTGTTAACTTTTAGTAAATCACCCTCTAAGAGTAGCTATATTAATAATCTTTACATTTCTTGAGAATAAATATTTTGGAAATGCAGTAAATACAAACCTTAAAGTATATGCTGCGGCTTCTTTTTGAATGCTGAGAATGATAGTATGACCACTTTCAGTACTGTCTTTGCCTCACGTATATGTCCTCTGACTACATTAATTATTACATATCAGCAGGTCCCTTACTTCAACTTGAGGTAAGTGAATAATTTGCTCTAGTTATTAAAGATGAGAAAAACAGTTACTAAAAAGTTTTGTTGTACTTCATCATCTATAGTCATGGCTTTCATGTTCCTTCTTCTAAAGGAATAGCTAATTTTATTAATGCAATTAGTAGGTGAGTAGGGTATTATATAGCTTCATGAGTTAAGCAGAGAAAAGAACTTTGTATTTGTGTCTGGTATGGACAATTTGGCCTAATATGATTGATTGATTTTTAAATGTAGCCTTTGCCTCTAAACTGGCAGTAGAAATGTTACTGCTGAGTTTCATTACAACTTGCACCACATAAATACATAGCCTCTAAACAAATTAATTTTAATACTAAATATTCTGCCATCAAACAGCTGGAAAATCAAGTGATGAGAAGAGCTGAGTGTTTTTCTTAAGGGCTACTTTTTTACATTTATCTTTTTAAGGTATTGAACAACAGAAATAAAGGAAGGTGTCATTTCTATTTTTCCATTTATTAAAGCAAGGATGTAGGTGCATCTTGTTTGCCATTTACCTTATAATCTTACCATAATTCAGATTTCTTCTCTTTCGTGGGTTTGCAAAGCTATGTTTACAGCATAGGTTCAGAAAACTTCTTTCTGTTCATAAAGTCTACAATAGAATATCCCATGCATTAACTATTTTTTTCCTTAACATATTCATCTTGCATTTACTGCTGCTAGATAGATGTCCCGTGTCTAGTATGCTGATAACATTAAAGGGGGTTCTGCTTTATCAGGGAAGGCATATTTTATAAAGTGTCAAAAAAGTTGTAGTACAATTTCATCCCACACCAGACTGCAAAATGTTGAGTTCAGATTTACCTAGGATTAAAAGTGCTTAGTGTCCATTTTGTGTTAAGCATGAGATGTTGTCCATTTTATGGACACAGAAAGCACAGGGTAATTTTCATCCAAAGACTAATACTTCCTTTAGGCAATAGATACAATTATAAGATAGCCATATTGCATTGTGTGACCTCTCATGGTCAATATTCCTTGCAAAACATTTTCAGTTATATGCACATACTGAAAGATGCTTATCTTAATATCTTATCCAGATGATTAATTCAGATATTTGTCCGTAAAAGTTAAGTACTTATGGAGTGGAGATAGTTTGAGTTGAACATCTTACATACTTTTACATTTTCATTAGAGTTAGCTTGAATGTTTTAATTTCCTTTTCTTTAGTTTACAATAATCAGCAGCATTTTCAGAAGTACTAGACTCTGTCATTTTCCATTCTGCAATGAAAACAATTGTGTTGAACTTGCTTCTAATAAATGGAAAACAGTGAGCCATTACACAGAACAAGGTGTGCAGAATAGAAAACGTTGAGATGTCCAGACCTCGTTGCTTAAATTAATGTTATCTTGAAAAGTTATGAAAGATCTTCAAAGGTGGATGTGATGTAGTAATTAGGAGATTGTATCACTTGTGACCACTGATCGCTTTGCTTTTAAACTAAAATATATTTCTGTTTGTTTCTCTTTATTTTTCTGAATGATGCTGTTGTTTTATTATAATACTGCTATTGTTATGCAAAGTACCGGTTAGCTAGGGTTAAATTATTTCCGGCTCCACTAAGTCACCTCTTCAGTTTTTCACTTGAAACTAGTCTAACTCTCAACCTAAGCACTCAAAAAGCATCCTACAGTCCAGCACTTGCACAGACCTAATAGCAAGCACTAATATATCCCGACACGTGACTGCCCAACAGGGCAAGGCTCTTTATCCACCCCTCACCAACCAAGCAACTAAGCAGCTCACCCTACTATTCAGGCATGATCAAAGGGCAACTTCAGGTGTACTCTCCAGTCCATCTGGAGAATCTGGGTATCCTGAGGCAATGTTACAACTGCCTTATGTACACAGACAGCCCTCTCCTCCTACCACAAAACACTAACATATGCGGGAGATGCAATTATACAGCCAAACTGGAGGCTAAGGTCTCTCCACCCAAGACTGGAACAGACAGTCATGAGGAGAAGGTTAACACTTGCACCACACCTCCAGCCTCACATAGACCTACTAAACCAGCACTGGCAAAAAATAAACATAAATACACGAAATCATACTTGGAGGCTCAAAATAAAAACCTGCAAAAGCATCAGAGAGCTCCAAAGCAGACACCCACAAAACCTGCTCCTCCTGTCACAAACCAGACAACACATAAAACACAAAATCAATGTGCTGCACAATCACAGCCCTTAAGGCAAAATAACATACCTAGCACACTAGTAATAGGTGACTCAATAGTCAGGCACACTGACGCCCCACTCACTAGGCTGGACAAGGAGAAGGTTACTGTTAGCTGCATATCGGGATTCAGAATCTGCCACATAACACAAGCACTCAGGTCATTCCAGAACAAGTACAAATATGACTCTGTCATTGTTCATGTTGGTGTGAATGACCTGAGACATACCTCCCTGGACTACATGAAAAGAGATATGTAAGAGCTCTCTGATCATGTAGCCCAGGCGGGTATGACCCTGACCCTGAGTAGCATCCTGCCCTCACCAAGAATGATACCTCAGTATAAAGAAAAAATGATCAATTTCAACAATTGGCTAAGCTTCTGGTGTCATTCAAAGAAGATCCAGTGTCTGTCAGCCTGGGATGACATGCTCGACAAGCCGCGTTGCTTCACAAGAGATGACTTGCACCTGTCACCCCTTGGCTTTCGAATATTGGCCAAGGCTCTAGCTGCCCCCATAGTGCCTTTTTTAGGCAAGGCTCAAAATTCAAACCCACCACCGTAAACAGCACAAGTAAAAAAAATGAGGGTTATGCTACTCAACGCCAACAGTTTAAATTTCAAAATGCATGCGCTCGAAGCACTCCTAAGTATGGAGAATGTTGACATCTGTGCAGTAACTGAAACCTGGTTCAAGGCTCCAGAGAGCACTCCAGCACTACTGAGCTATGACTCATACCACACATTTCGGCCACAGAACACGGATCGAAACACAAAAGGAGGGAGTGTATCCATATTCATCAAGGATACCCACACCTCCTGGTTAGTGGCGCAGCATGATACCTCTGAGATCATCCATGTGCAACTAACATCGGGCAAATCTGCAAAGCAAATTGTGGCCTGCTACAGATCACCCTCCATGACCCAGGACCACCACTCTGCCTTTCTGGAGACACTGGAAAATATGAAGGCCCAACCGAACGCCCTGATATTGGGCGATTTCAATTACCCTACCATTAACTGGGAAAACTACTTGAGTACAAACTCCCAGGCTCAACGCTTCCGGAATTTATCAACTCAAATGCCCTGGATCAGCTGGTAAACTCCACTACCAGAGGCCACAACATATTGAACCTGGTCATCACCAACATGGGCGACAGGTGTTCTGTACCGGAGGTCAACCCGTCACTGGTTAGATCAGTCCATAAACTAATCACCCTGGACGTCCATACCCCACCAACACCCCCAACCAAGGAAACCACAGTGAAAAACTTTTCTAAAGCAAACTTCACCTTACTTAAGGCAGAGGTGGTAAGTTTCACAGCCCCCCATGCTAAAGGTTAACACTGCCCAAGATGCAGAATCCTTTACAATTGCACTCTATGAGCACCTACAAGGATGCATGGATCATGCCATCCCTTGCAAAACCAAGACTCACTCCCCTAAGAGAAAGAAACCAATCTGGTGGACCCCTGCCATAAACAGGTTATACAACAGAAGGAGGAAACTTGTTCAGAAAAAAAGCAAATCCCAAGAAGGAAAGACATCCCTGATCAGTATCAGTAAGAAACTAAGGTCCCTCATAAAATCATCCAAGGCTAACTTCGAAAGAAAAATAGACAGGGATTCGAAAGATAACCACAAAGCCTTCTTTAGCTATGTCAAGAATCTAAGCGGCAACTCACAGATATGCTCTGAGCTAGTGCAAAATAGCACAAAATATACTGAACCTACTGATATTGCCAACATACTGGCAGATAGATTCAGTGCAAACTTCACCTCCCTCTCACCTTCAAAAGGGCCCATAACAATACCAGAAAAGTGTAGTGTCCCTGAAATCACAGAAGCACAGGTGAAAACAGCCCTTTCAAAAGCCAAAAACACAGCATCAATGGGGCCAGATGGTGTCCCAGGCTGCGTCTTGCATGAACTACAGAACGAACTAACCCCCCACGTAAACACACTGTTCAACCTCAGCCTCTCCACAGGCTACATGCCCATAGAATGGCACACAGCAATGGTTATTCTGCTCCACAAAGGAAGGGCCACAACTGACCCTGGTAACTATCGCCCCATAAGCCTGACTAGCCTGGTCTGCAAGGCTATGGAGCGCATCATCATGGAACACATTAACAAAGACATTGGGAACCTCCAAACACTTGACCCGATCCAGTTCGGCTTTGTTAAGGGCAGATCATGCCTACTAAACCTGGTTGACTTCTTCGAGACAGTCACCAAGGCCATAGATGAGGGAAAGGTGGTTCGCACAACCTACCTTAATCTCGCCAAGGCGTTCAACACCATTCCTCACTCAGGTATTATAGAAAAACTCACCAGCCTGAACATAAACCTCTACGTCACAAGATGGGTTGCCAACTGGCTTACAGACAGAACTCACACTGCAAGAATAGTGGGCTTCAGGTCCGACTCTAAACCAGTCACAAGTGGTGTCCCGCAAGGCTCGGTTCTGGGATCCCTACTGTTCGGCATATATTTCTCAGAAGTACAGGCAAACACAGGAGGACTGTGGCTAACCAAGTTCGCCGATGACTGCAAACTGGGAGCCATAATTGACTCTCGGACTGACACAGACATCCTTCAAAAAGGCCTTACTGAGACAGACACCTGGTGTCAAAGTCATGGCCTCAAGCTAAATGCCAAAAAATGCATAGTCATCCCGTTTGGGAAAAACAAAACACTCATGAATTACCACATAGGCGGCAGCCCGCTTAATACAGAAGAGGTAATAAGAGATCTGGGGACCCAGGTAGATAGTAATCTCTCCTTTGGCAATCATATTGCCAAAGTAGTTAGGAAATCCTTCTATGTGACTCATCTAATTACTAAGGGGTTCACATCTAGAAATAAAGAGGTTATAGTGCCCCTCTACTCGTCACTCATCAGACCCGTCATAGAGTACAATGCCCCATTTGGGATGTACCTCACAAGACACTTCCAACAGCTGGAAAGACCACAAAAGTACCTCACCAAGAGGACCACTGGCCTCAAACATATGTCCTATGCAGCCCAACTGAAAAAACTCCGGCTGTACTCAGTGGCATATCGCTTACTCAGAGGTGATCTCTGCCTGACTTACAAAGCCATGTCCAACTCAGAATTGATGGACATGCTCCACCTAAAGAAATCCAAGTCACTGCGAGCCATGCGCTCTAGTGAGCTAAACCTCGCCACAACAATAAATAGAACATGCTGGAGGGATAGATTCCTGTCACAGAGACTCCCCATGCTTTGGAACAAAATTCCTAACTACATTAGGCAGAGCCCCTCACTAACACTCTTCAAGAGAAGCCTTGCCGAGTGGATGGGTAACAGAAAATACACTCCTGGGATCACTTCATTGGCTCTGCTTGACAGAGGCTCAGTTAATTAATCAATGGGGCGGCGAAAGCCGACACACTCTGGCTAGGCTTATAAATGCCCTCGGGCAGATAGCCTAGTACCTAACTATGAACCTATGAACCTAAGTATATAACATCTTATGTAGTGTGCATGCCATTTTGCATATTACCAGGAGCTCATTTTAATTTTATTGGTGGTTTGTATCAATAAGGGTCTGTCCTCAGTTCTGAACTTTTCTTCTTTGTCTTTCACAATCGTTGCTAAATGATGATAGCATAAGTGTCAAGTGGTATAAAATTTAACACCACTAAGTGAAGCTACTGCATTTTGGGGAAAACAACCCCTTAGTTTCATACACTGCAGAGGAAAAAATACAGAACCGGTTCCTGTTTATAAGGATCTGATACCATAAAACAGAGACTGCAAACTGAAATATTAAAATTAAAAGCCCACCTTAAATTCAACAGCAGCTGACATTTTTAGCACAACTTTAGATGGGGTCACAAAACAGATACTGCAATGAAAAAAACATATGACAGACTGAGAAAGGCAGCCAAGAGACAGTGGGTGATTTATTTCTTTATTTCTCTAAACTGTCTCTTAGTGATGTTTACATTAAGAAAACTTGTTAAACTTAGGGCCAGATTCCAAAAGACTTCTTCTCAAAGTAAGTCTCTCACTCACTCCGAGAGCAAGTCTTTTGGAATGTGGTCCCCAGTGTAAGCCTGTTTATAGGTAGGCCTTAAACCAAAATAAGTCATTTACAAATGAGAACAAATCTTTTGGAATCAAGGCAGACTTGCATCAGGGTAAGTCATTTACACTTAAAGCAAGTTTTTTAGCATCAGGCACTTAATTTTGATTTTGTTGTTTTTTTTTTTTTTTACTCTCTGATGGTTTGCTTGTTGTTTACATTCACACAACAAAATGTCATATGGCTCTATCCTATCCAAACTAAAATATTTTAATATACTACAAGGTTGTCCTTGAGAACTGTCTCTCAAAAACTTTGGCAGCGATGCATGGATGTTTTGGCATAACACAGATATAATTCAATACACCAATGAGATATCACTCTGACTTTTTCTGCTATTACTGTAGACATTTACTTTTGTATACAAAATAGAATTTGTTTAAAAAAGAAAATTGGTTAAGTGCTAAGAAACTATGTTTAAACATTGACTGAAAGCTAAATGGCATTTGATGAAAAGGCTCTTGGTACTGAATGAGCTAGCCTACCTAGGCACCTTTCTTGTACAGAAAATGATGTGAAGAACCTCCTGTCTTCCAATAAGTTGGCTTTTACGTAGAATAAAATATGAGTTTTTCAGATTACACTGACTGTTTAGCCAAAAGGACTGTAAGGGCATTGGCAGTTAAGCAGCTTTGTGGCATAGAATGATGTTGTTGTTTGTCTTTTTGGCTTTTCCCAATTAGGGGTCACCACAGCGGAACTCCGGTCCGCTAATGATTGGGCAGTCGATTTTTTTTTATGGTGCCGAGTTGCCAGCCTGATACCCAACATTTAGCGAAAGCACGCCAATTCACACATGTCTTTCAGAGGCCACTCGACCGCGGGGAGGACATGCAGACTCCACACAGAAGGCACTCCAGCCAAGAATCAAACAGGAGAACTTCTTGCTGTAAGGCAACAACACTACCACTGTACCACCGTGGCTTGTGGCATAGAATGATAAAGCCCTTATTATAGTCCAGATGGCCTGAGACCCAGGAGGGGTGGTCAAGAGTGAGTGGCTCATATCCTGCAGGGAAGGGAAGTGGAAATCCCTTTTGAGCGATTGGTCTGCGATAGGTCTCCTACAAGTAAAGGTTTGCCTATTTTATTTTTATTATTTATTTTATTTATATTTGGTAACTGGGTGAAGGACTGTTTCAGATATGGCCTGAGCCTTTAAGCAACAATACAAAAAAACAATAACCAAGAAAAGGATAACATGAAACAAAATTAGACTAGACTACTTATTTATTTATTTATTTGCTCTTTGTTAAGCGGGTTAGTCTGGTTGGGCCGAGGAGAAAAGCTCCAAATACCAAATTAAATTTATTACTATGAAATACATATTTAAGCAAAACATACAATGAGAATGTGATCCATCTTATACATACTTTGAAGCAGACAAACAATCTTAAAAATACATGGATTGGCATGTTGTACAGGAACAGATTAGAGAAGAGGGAAGGAAGGACATGCATGTGAAAAAAGAAGGAGAGAAGTAGAGAAATCTTAGGTATAGAGAGGAGTCCAGTAGGAGAACAGTAGGGGATGGACAGATGATATTAGTGAGATTTATGTAATACCGGACCTAGGATTAAAACAGGTGATAGGCACTGAAAATAGAAGTAAAACATGCAAGCAGGAGAGGCTGTGAGAAAATAGAGACAGTAGTTGAGAGGGAGAATAAGGTGGGGGAGAATCTTTACAGGAGCAGGTCCAGGAGTTGAGCAGATATTTTTTTAGGGCAAATTTGAAATCGGGAGAGTTTTGGTATAATCTGATATAGAGAGGGAGTTTATTCCAGGAAGTTCAGACTGCGTGACTATAAAGACTTTTTACTATGGATTTATTGGGTTTGGAAATTTGGAGACGGTATTAGGGACATAAGGGGAGATGAGAGTTGCTAGTGAAGGACAGGCTAGGGGGTTGGTGAAGGATGGTATGTGTCAGGTGAAGTTGAGGCAGAAGGAGCTGATTATTTAATTTTAGCCAGTGGAGTTTTTTAAGGAGAGGCAGTGATGAGAGCGATAGGGGAGGTTAGTGGCAAATCTAGCTATTTTGTTATATGCACGTTCAAGTTTGGCTACCAAGTTTATTTGAGGTAAGTAAAGATAGAGGCAGTGTATAATAGGGTAGGTAAAAGGTAGGCTTAGCAAGGGAAAATTTATATTCTTGTGTAAGGATTTTTTTTATTTCTGTAGAGTAATCCTAATTTTTGGTGGGTCCATTTGATGCAGTTATTGATGTGGGTGTCAAATTTTAGTTTGTCATCCAGGGGTACCCCGAGAAGTTTAGTGTAAAATTCAACCTGAATAGTTGTGTTATTTAGTGAAGAGATTGAGAAGGAAGATTTGAGGTGCTGGAGGGGTTTGGGGAGGAAGAAAAGAAGTTTAGTTTTATTGGGGTTAAGTAGGAGTCGGTAGTTGTGAGCATCTTTCGACAGAGTGTAGTGTGTCTTGCGTGAGGGTATGTAGTTGGGATAGACTGTCAGAGAGAGAGAGATGATGGTAGAGTCATCTGCATATTGTGTGAGTTTTGAGTGAGGCAGGACTGGAAAAGATCATTAGTAAAAATGTTAAATAGTAGGGGACTCAGGAACCAAGTAACTAGGGACTAGTAATTATCCCTTGAGCAGAGTACAAATATAGGTGACATAATAGTAATGCAATGTACACATATGCCATCAAAATGCTTTGTTACTCTAATTCAAAATGCATTTTACAGACTGAGTTTAGGCTAGAAAATATATATTTTAAACGGGCGTAGGAAAACAGCCACGCTTGCATCAGGGACTTTTTAAGTTGTTTTTTAAATGTTTCTAAAGTAGGTGTCTGCCTGATTTTGTCTGGGAAATTCTGTCAAGAATGTTAGATAAGGTAAGAACTAGACATTTGTAATGGGTTACATTGGGTAGTTTTGTAACTCAGGATCAGTTAGCAAGATATTTGGGAATTTAGAGTCTTTCCAGGGGTTCAGAAGAGCATTACTGTTGATTTTTGTTGCTGTCTTTGGGTTTAAGGTGAGTATGTTCCTTTGTAGTCAATTCTAAAGAAGAGCTAAGTCATTTTGAAGTAGGAGGTTTATTTCATTTACAGGTTTACTTGCTTTGGTAATAACAATTTCATCTGAAAAAAGAAGATAATTTAGTCTTGGTGGTTCCCAGGAGAGAAAGTTAACATAAAGTTAAATCAGTATATTATTCATAATGGCTGTAGAAATGGGGGTGGTCGTGAAGGCTTGGTGATGCAAAATCAGTAGGGTGGGGGGTATGTGTGTGTTTGTTTATTTGTAAGCATACATATAACATAGGGAGAACATAGGATGGCCTTCTCAATGAAATGGTTGCCCACATCAGACACAGGGGGCAGGGTTAAAGCCATTCAAGAGAAAATTTCAGTGGCATGGATGATGACTACTTACATGATCTCATGTCACCCACAGAATGAAGGAAGACTGACCTATAGCAAAGTCTAATGGTCAACAGGGAGAAACAAGATAAAAAAAACAAGGTTGGATGTTTTAAATAGGGTAAAATGTTGTATTATTCCCCTATACCCTACTCAACTCTTTTAATCTCACATTGAAACAGTTGTGAAAAGGCAGTCACTCAACTTAAAGCCACCTATTCCATTTCCAAACATCTCACCCAAGATGCCAGAAAGGCTTTGGCTAAAAACATACAGATTACTGAAGTATGCCCTCCACATAGTCACTCTCCAC
>NC_056739.1:202652932-202677932 GCF_019279795.1 Protopterus annectens
TAATATATAATAGTGTATTATCAAAGATGTAAATGTTATTGTTTAATCGGTTAATCTTGTGGTATCACTATAAGATAGTGTAGTTTTTATTTCTATAGTTATTATTTATATAGTGTAGGTATTAATACTCTTTATATAGTGTTTATTTTGCCATTCTGTATGTGTTTTTTAGGTCATACAGGTAAGTGATATAGACATTATGTGTACATTCTTGATGGTGATCGTAATACAGTGGGGTTAGGAAATTAATTTTTTCCCACTGTAGTGCAATCTCGGAGTTGGTATATTTAATTTATGGGGGGTGTGGGGGACAGAGCCCACCACAAGGGAGGTGCTGGCCCCCCTGCATAAACGTAGTAAAATGTGTGTTTGGTAGTTTGGTGTTGTTATATGTGGAGGGGATGTTATTTTAATGTAATTTGCAGTGTACAATGTTCTGATGCACATTTTCAATGTTATGAAATTCGATGTTATGGGTTTTAGATGTTCTGGTCTCAATGTTTTAAAATTAGATGTTATGAAATTAGATGTTATGGGCTTTAGATGTTTTGAAGTAGACCTCTATATATATATATATATATATATATATATATATATATATATATGTATAATACACATGTAAATGCATTGTACGCTGGTAACAGAGCATCTAAGATGAGAATGTGAGCAAGTGAGGGAGACTGTGTGAGGCACAGTGCTGCTTTATTTAGAATATGAAAATGTTACAATGTTTTTGTGGCAAACTGAGATAGATATAATAAAAAATGCTGTACATTGCATTTCCTTGGTTTATTTACTTGGCACAAACCATAATAGAATCAGAAGTGAAAACAATCCATATTCATATATGTTGTTGGGATACACAATGGGTTTTAATAAAATATCACTGTGATATCTAGACTGTAAAAGAAGACCTGGTTATTACGTTAAGATAAGTTTCCATTGTCAAACCACACATGTTCTCAAGGGTCACATGGAGTACTCTTTTTATACAATTTTTTTTACTTGAAATTGGCTGTTATGAAAGAGTTTGATGGTTTGGTTCAGATAAACAAAAGTGAGTTCATAGATAAGTCCTACTTATCCACCTGCCATCCTTACAAAAAGCGTGTCTGATGTTGATGTTTATTCAGCCACAGTTCACTAGTCTGTAAATATGCAGATTATCAATTGCTTATGGTTAGTCCACCCTAAGCTAGCAGTGAAAGAACTATGTTGTGTGCATATGCATGCAGTCAAGCATGTGTGTATGTAAAATATGTATCTTATAAC
The DNA here is from genome assembly GCF_019279795.1 of Protopterus annectens. NCBI lineage: Eukaryota > Metazoa > Chordata > Ceratodontiformes > Protopteridae > Protopterus > Protopterus annectens. Next base: position 202,654,205 of record NC_056739.1, read on the forward strand.
AGCTATAAAGATTGACAGATATAGCCATATAGATAGAAATATGATATACACAGACACACACACACACACACACACACACACACACACACACACACACACACACACACAATCACACACAGGCAAATATGGGATACTACCACTATGTCATCTGACTCTCTTTATTAAATGAAATAGAAGTTGTCTTTTCCTATTCTTTTTTGTCATTTTTAACATCACGGTACAACTATATTGTAGCTACACTGTTGTGGGGTTTGGGGGGATCAGAGGAGTTGAAAGGTGGAGCTTATTTTATTTTTCATGGATGGGTTTACTTCGTGCTGTGGCAAGTCCCTTAATTGAACTGTTGCAAAATCTCAAAATTAGTGTTTGTAAGTTGTGGGCCCCATGTCCTCACCTTACTCATGTATGTTAACCCTGTTCCTGCCCCTAGCCCTATTAATTTCCAAAAAGAAAAATGTTTCCTTAACAATACCACTGTAGAAGACAATGGTACACTCAGACATTATTACATCTATCCCTTCACCTAGCCCTTACTTTGTCCCTAACCTGCAGTCATATAAATACTCAACAGCATTCATAAACAGTCTCTCAAACAAACTGTCATTTGACAGTCTCACTCACACACTCCCAAATATTTGTGCACACATACCACACAACCTATAGTGTAAACCTACTTCTTACTCTAACTCTTTACAGCAAACACTCATGTGCACATGCCACCAAATCTATCCCATCATTTTTTTCAAAAAATTTTTATTCTCCATAAAGTGATAAAAAATGTTCAATTGTTGTAATAGAACAATAATAATAATACATTATTTATTTATTTATTTATTTATTTTATTAGTAACGATGAAATGAGATTATAAACCAAAGAACAAATGTGGACTATGTGCAATATATACAAAGCCTGAATTCAGTAAAATAACATTAATGCTCCAAAATAAAAAAAAAACACTTTTGAACAGTGTCTCTAAATTACATAAAATTATTTTTTATTTATTTTTAATTCATTTATTTAATCTTTGTGAGGCACGATTCTGTTGATAAAAGTCAATGAGAGAAATAACTTTTATCCAAGGATTATTACTAAGTAACTTGGGTTGAATCCTCTGTTCTTTTACCGCAGTTTCTCTAATAGCAATTTATTTTAAGGAAGTCAGAAACATTAGAACTGCTAGAATAGTCCACAGCAAAAAAAATGGTATTTCCCATTTTACATCAATCATTTACATTAAATATTGTTAAAAATTTAGATTATGAAAAGGTATCAAACAATAATGCTTTCAATAAATCATCAATGTTAATCTACAAAAATCTTAGAGCAGAGCAATCAAAAAAAAAACATGTAACTAATCAACATTACTGTCACTTGTCTTGGTTTACAATTGAAGATGAACAGGTGAGGTAGTTTGTTTATATGCTTTATTACACAGAAACACATCAGGATGGATAGCAGCAATACAAAATATAAATGAACAGATTAACTGACAGACTACACAGACACATATGTTTACATTTCAACAGCTTACTACAAAATGGCAATCAGGCTCACACATGCTCAGTATTTATACACATGTGCAAGCTCATGGAAAGCTTCTCAAAGCTATACATACATACTGATCTACAATTAGATTCCTGTAAACATCTCTAATATTTTATACTATTATTCCTGTTTATTTTAGCCATTTTGCTTGGAGGTAAAAAAGCTCTATGTAAAAATGTCCATGTGAAAACACACTAATAATGTGACCCAGAGGTATGTTTAACAGAAATTATTTGAAGTTTATTTTCAGCAGTCAAACAAGAAGAATTACCTAATGTAATATGATTCCAGTATTTATAATTTGAATTTCTATTGAGTTTGTATAAAAATTTATAAAGTTTTGAGAACAAATTCTCAACTTTTGATTTATAAGGAGATATACTAACAGTGGATTTTTTTAAGTTAGAACGACTAAGTATTAAACATAAATCTTGAGAATGAGTTCTCACACTCTAACAGTAACCAGTCTTGGGAATTTAAATCAAATTCATTAATAACAGATTGCATTTCCTTTACTTTCAACTCTTTAAAACAATGCTGCCAACAAACAAAGTTCTTGGATTCCCAAAAAGCAAGTGTACGACTGTGAGTTTTATTGAAGACATTTCTAGTAATACTAAAATAAATTATAAAATCAAATTAAATAAATGTCTTCAAAATATAACTTAAAAAGTGAAATGTGTAGGAGAATAATGATTATACTGTATGAAGTTAAAGACATAATGCCAAAAAATGGTCTTAATTATTAAAACTGTTATTACCTACAATCTTATTATCAGCACTGAGAACAATAAAAGGTCATATTTTCCAATTAGAATTATAATTAGGATCAGCCCAATTTAATATGATTTTAAAAACTGATGCTTTAACATATGTATCAATGTTGAGGAAATAAATACATCCCAAATCCCAAGGTCTAAGATAATGATGTAAAGCTATTCTAAGTTTGTTAGGAAACTGGAGAAAATTTAATAGTTGTTTATTTCTTTAATATTATGCTTGTTTAGAGGAAGAGTTAATGTATGAATTATGTAAAATATTTTGGGAAGAGGAATCATTCTTATTAACTAAAGTCTATTTTCGAAGGATATTATAAGTTGATACCATTTTGAAGTAAACTGTTCTATTATTTTTATAATGTTATCATAACTGACATAATTAATTTCATCAATGGACTTCAATAAAGTAATGCCCAAGTATTCCAATGAACAAATTTGCTTACCAGTAATCTCATACTTATGTATTAGAGTTTTCTTTTTTATTTAAAACTATTAATTTAGATTTGAATTTGTTAAAGTGAAGACCAGAAGTAGACTGAAATAACCTTATAGAGGATTCTAATTCCAAAACAGTTCTTCCTGAATTAGGAAGTATTAACAAAATATCATCAGCAAACAAGATACTTTTAAAAAGTTGAGTTGTTGATGACTAAGGCAAATAATATAGGGGAGAGTGGGCAACTTTGCTTCATGCCTTTGATCAAAGGAATATCTTCTGAAGAGAAAGAGCCAGTTTTGACATTGGCAGTATTATTTTGGTAAATATTCTTTAAAAGAGAGATGAAACAAGCCAGGAAATCAAATAATTCTAAAATTTAAATAGTTCCAATGCAAACAGTCAAAAGCATTTTCAATAGTTAAACTAATCATGAGAGCTTCTTCTTTCTTATTATTTAAAAAAAAAACTATAAAAGTTAGAATTCATTTAATACTATCATGAGTTAGTCTTTGATATATAAAACCTGTTTGATCAAAGTTAATATTCTGGGCTATGGATTCATTTGTTCTATCCACAATAATGGGCATAAAAATGTTATTATCATAATGTAAAAGTGAAATAGGTATGTAAGAGGAGCATAGCAGGGGATTCTTATTTTCTTTCAGTATAGGAGAGATTAATGAATGTTTCCAAGAAGGAATCTTTTCTCTTGTTTGCACCTCAACTAGAGTTTTATGAAAGAATGAAACAATGAAATGTAGGGATAGTTTATATATTTCTGTCATTTTTCTATCCATACCTGGGGCTTTATTAGATTGTGGTTATTTAATTTTGTTTACAATTTCTTTATAAGAAATTTGTTTAGTTAATAATCTTTTAGTTTTTGAGAGATCCTCTTAATATTAAGAGAGTCAGTCTTAACATCAAAACCAAAGATTTGATTTTGTGATGTACACTGAAATCTAAAGGCATCAAGAATGTCTCCAATATCAGAGGATTTTTTATTTCATTTATGTATAACTTCCAGAATATTATTAAATTTAGATTGTATTTTAACTCTTTTGATAAATTATGCATATATTTGGGAGATAAAGAATATATAATATGAGGACATCTTTAGTCTTTCTAAGGCCAAATCGGTTTTATGAGATAAAACATCAGAATATTGTTTATTTAATGATTCAATTTCTAATGTATTCAATGTGCTATCTTTAGAGAAAAAATGGGCCTCGAAAAGTCTTGGTTGAATGTTCAAAAACTCAGAATCCCATTCTTTAATCTTATTTCTATATCAAGTTAAGGTCTTGCCAAAAATATAAGCCTTTAAGGAATCCCAAATCATAACTATATTAGTACTGACAGCATTGTTGACTTCAAGAAAAAAATTAATTCAGACAATAACCAGGGTTTAATGTCATTAAGTTTAGTAATATAAGCCGGTATTCTAGTCAAGAAGGATGATCTTTTAAAGTTGATTTGAAAATCTAAAATTAGGGCATCATGATCAGATATAGTACAAGGAATGATGCTAAATTCATATATCTTTGTAACTAAATCTGGGTCTATGTTTATTTGTTGAACAGCATGGTTATCTAATGGCTATTCATTGAGCTCTACTTATTGAATCTAACTTTAATCAAAAGGCCTAGTCATCATAACACTATATATTGAGTGATGATAGTTGTCCAACATCAAGGAAGCCAAATGGAGCAATGGAGCACTTACTTACTGGTAACTTAGATATAAGGAAACCTACCCTTTCCCCACTGTAGTGCAATCTTGGAGTTGGTATATATAATTAGCTGGGATGTAGGGGGAACATACATACCAACTCTGGCATCGCACTACAGTGGGGAAAGGGCAGGTTTCCTTGTACCTAAGTAACAGGTGAGTAAGTGCTCCATTCAGCTTCCTTGATGTTAGCCAGCTATAATTGTTTCATGTCTAGTCTTATATAGGTTCATAGGTTAGTACTAGGCTAACTGACCTTATTTGCTGTTTTAAGCCTAGCCATTTACCTCATGTAAGAATCAAACCCTGTACCTTGTGTCTATAAGGTAAACACCTTAACAATTATACCAACCACCCACCCAAATCATTTGGCCTTTTGATTAATTGAGGTTTGATGTTCAGTCTTCAGTGAACAGCCGTTCAATGAACATGTTCAATGAATAAACATAGACCTACAAAATCCTGGGAAATTCTATCAGTGGTGGTTTGTGTACCATATTTATAATCTAGATGAGAAAAATGTAAAGATTATGGGTCTTTCAGCGAATGTATCTTTTAGATTAAGAGGGTCAATTGACTAAGTGTTTTTGGGGGTAATCTCAGTTTTCTCTTATTAATAGTATCTGAATCCTCAAGTTTACAGTTAATTCCCCCCCCACCCATGATTAAATTGCCCTTTTAATTATTAAAGATAAAGCCTAAATGTTTCTTGGCTAAGATTTGATTCATACCTGGGAACCAATAAATATTTCCTAAAGAACATAGTCTGTGTTTGAATGCTAATATGAGTTTCTTGAAGAAAAATTAGTTGGGCTTTCAGATAGTGAATCAAAGTAAAAATCAGCACAAATGTTGCTATAATCAGCAGTTTATAATTTTGCTATAGCATAATTCAATAAATGTCACCAGTGGAATTTGTACAGCAAGATCTGCACTCAATAAACCTATACCTTGACCAAATAGAATGCAATGGTGTGTGTGTGTGTGTGTGTGTGTGTGTGTGTGTGTGTGTGTGTGTGTGTGTGTGTGTGTGCATATAGTAAATGCACACACACACACACACACACACACATACACACACACACACAAACACGTATATCTGGCTCTCTACTTACCTTTGGACGAAGTTCCATATCCATATACTCTTAAGCCATGTTACTGCACTTGGGGTAAGGGCTGGTATAATATGCATACCTCACAGTCACAAGGTACAGATTCTGACCTCTGGGTATTGGCTAGGCTTGTAATAATCTGCAGAATGATAATCTAGTATTTACCTATGAACTTCTCTCTAGTTCCAGCCTGTACATCCACCCTTAGAGTGCTTAAATAATTACAGAACTCTTAAGGTGCATTTTCAGATTTGTATCCTGAACTTCGGAATGTGTTTTCCAATGAACTGTGAACCAACCCTGACCTATTTATTTGCTTATGTTTTTCATTTATTAACTCATGTAGCAGGACTGGACTGGAAATATCCATTTTCAGCCATAGTCTAATTAATACAATGCACACATAGTATATTAAAGTCAAACAAAGGAAAGGTAATACATCGGCATCCTTATATTAATAATATAGCAGTTGTCTTGCAAACATTTTTCCATTGGGCTCTGCTGAAAAGGGATCATTGACTCAGCTGTACTATCCTTGGAGACAAATAGAAATTAAAGTATATAATAAATGGAGTAAAACAAAAAAAAAGTATACTGGTTAAAGAACAAATGCAACATATTCAGCCCATGCTGATAACAGTTTGAAAAAAAAATAGCTGAATAATTTTCGGAGTTGTTTTTCTTTTTCAGTCTATAGAAGCATGGTGCTCCTTTTCCCTTAATACTAATAGGCAGGTGCCTAACAGCTTAGTCATGTTCAGTCATGTCTAAACATAATAATAAGATAAACTTTGCAGCTAAGTGTATTGCCTTATCAAGGTTATATGAAGTTTTAAATGGTCCTGCTAATTAAGCACTAATGCATTTTGCTGCAGGATTCTATTTTAACAGCTAATTGAAGTGTCTATTTTTATTCTACCCTTGTATTTGTATAATTGTTATCTTTACTGTGTATATGTATGCATTTCTCTGTTTAGTTAGCATAGAAAGATCCTTAGAGATCAGTATACTTAGCTGGTTGATAAAAAAATAAATAATTGTCAGCTACCAGCAACCATTTCTTGTTTTTTTAATATCTTTCTACAGTATCTTGTTGCTGCAATCTCTTATGATATCTGGAGATAATCTATGCAATTTACCTATCTAGTGTTTCATTTCGATAAGGAGTGTTTATCCAGTAGGGAAGATATTAGCTCCTTGGAATTTTTAAAGTCATGCATGCCTCCATTGTCTGCCAGAAAACATCTGGTCCTTCCTCTTCTCCAGTCATATGATTCTGGCCAGCACTGCGATTTCCTTGTCAGTAAAGTTATTCACTGCTAGCAAAAACAGAATTAAAATCCTTTCAACATTGTTCTGTCTCTGTAATCAGAAGGCATGAAAAAGAATTTCATTTGATTTAATGTGTGCAAAATTTAGGGATTTTGATGTTGTGATAGGAATGTATGTGATTAATAAACCACTGCATATTTAAAAGCTCAAGAAATCTCAGTACTGCTTCAGTATTTGATGTTTTCCAAAAGTGATCTCCTTGGAACATGTTACATATTTATAAATGCTCCCATATGTAGTTTGAATTGGGTTACTTATGGGACCTGCACATTCCACATTCAATTATTCTTGGAAATTCTTTTTTATTATTCAGGTTACTCTCAGGTCTGCTGGAATTTCCTATTTCCATATTCATATATCATTTTATATCTCTCAGTACACAGGGAAACATATTCAGATACAGTGACTTTATCACAGAATAATCCTTTTTTACAACTGTACTATCTGCTTTTCCTGATAATACTTTCTTAGGACTTGATATTAGATGATCCTATATAATTGCCCTTCATTTTCATTAATTCTTTGTGGTTCTTGGTTTCAGTTTTTCGTGACCACGTGTTTATAGCAATAGTTGCACAGTTTTCCATGTATGAACCTTTCCAGACAATTATGTCTTTCAGTGTGCAAACCATCTGCTGTAAATATAGGAACAGCCGGTCACAACAAGTACATCTTTTTTCACTGCTGTATCGCAGGACTTGCATTTGTCTATATTTCCTGCATTGTCTACATATTTGCTGAACATTCATTACTTAATAGGCTATTATCAGCAACTAATTACCTACTGGTCTTAAAGAAGCTTAACCATGTTTAGCCCATTTTACATTTCTTAGCAACCATTTAAAATTTTATTGTTGAATGTTGCTTGAGAGCTACTTTCTTTAACCCTTTGGGGAAATCAACTTCAGAGTCAAGACAGCTGGTGTGTAATATGACTATCCCTTTTTCAGTCAATGTAGTGGTAACATTACCTAACCAGGTAATAGCTCTGTGTGGTTTATGCTCAAGACATAGACATTCAGAAAAAAATGAGTTTGTATTTGTTTTACCGGTAAAAGAGAGATCACTCTTCATGGGTGTCTTCCACTGGAAGATAGTGGCAGTTCTTTAAGTGGTTCTGAATATTTCTGTTGTTCTAACTCGTGGACTTTTCTTGTTGGGAATCATTTCACCTTTTCTAGTCAAATGATGCATTTAGTTCCAAAGCTGCACAAGGCAGCATTCTGTTGTGTGAAGGTGTGAGCTAATGTGGTGTAGAGATGTCACAAGGGGAGATACTGCTAGCCCAGCTATCTGGAATTTTTTGGATAGTTATATGTCGTTTGTGAGTGCTGGCATGATGTATATAGAAGTGTGACAAAGAGAGCTACTGCCAGCACAGTTGTCTGGAATTTTGTAAATGGTTATTTTGTCATTTGTGAATGTCAACATGCTTCATGTAAGATATTTGTGTTACAACTGTATTAGAACTGTATATGCATATCAAACTGCTGGTACAGAAGTGTGTGTGCTGAAAAGGTATTTTACAAAGTACTAAGCTTAAACATGTAACCACAGTGTACCCTACTGGATTACAACAGAAATGTACCTGCACTGTTGTAACTATTAGATTTATATATTTTAACAATAGAAACTGGAACACCACAGGTTAACTTCAGAAAAATAGCTGAAATTAAATTACTTTATAGCCATGTAATAAAAGGATGTTATCTTTCAGTTTCAGACACAGTAACAGACACAATGTCTAGAACTAGAGGTTTACTGTATTGTCTTGAAAGTGTTTTTATTGTTTTATGACTTCAAGTATCTGCCTTAGATCTAAGAAAAGCCTTGTCTATGTATTTTCACATGTCGATACTAAATGCTACCAGTTTCATCAATGGGGGTTTTACCTGGGATACAGTCAGATGACAAGAAGTGATGTCATCCTGCAAGCTATCCCAACAGTAATATTTGAGATATTCATTTAAGAACTCTCTGAGAGAGTCTGAGTATTCTGTATTTTCTTTGACCTGACATCAACTGGAAGACTCACTCACCACATCTGCCTTGGTTTCTCCATAATTAAGTTAACTAGGATATAGTAATTCTCTAGATATAGTCATGAATATAGCAAAGCATAGTTTAGATGTTTTTCTTTATTTATTTGAGACTGTCCTGCACTGTTGATTTAAATATTTCTTGTGATTCTGAACACTGATGTTACTGTGATCATATGCTAAGTATTTTCTTGTTCATTTACTTATTATTAAATATATTTAAACCTATCACTTAGGCTGAAAGTACTTGCATATTTAGTTGGTGACACTGTGGGCCACTCCTAATAGCCTTGCTCTTGGTCAAATGACCATTTGTATTGATAGTAACATTATACAGTAAGATTTGACACCCTTTGTTAAGGGCATTAAAGTAGCTGATAAAGAGTTGGTTGGTGGCAATAATAACTACCTTATAGTCTGAGCAAAAGGGGACATAGCTAGTAAATCTGATGCCCTATCCCAGGTGTGTGTGTGTGTGTGTGTGTGTGTGTGTGTGTGTGTGTGTGTGTGTGTGTGTGTGTGTGTGTGTGTGTGTGTGTGTATAAATAAAACCTCAAAGTGCATGTCTGTCAGCTACTTGGGCAGAGACACGAACCACTGGTTGGACCACTCAGCTGAGATCTCACCCCTATAGCTCTGCTAGTGGGGAGTCTTATTGGGGATTTGGAAAAAGAGGGAGAAACCAGCCCCAGACTGACTGTGGTCTCTGTGTGCTCTTAAGGGAAATTGCACTTGATGCAGACAGTTGCATCTGGAAATACTGTGTGTGTACCTGTCATCCTCCCAATGTACATTCCCACTGGTGCTAGTGGTGAGGATTGAGGCTCCTTGATTACTAGTCCAGTGGTGGGGCATCATAGGGGTATGATAAGTTTCAAGGTACAGTTAAACATGGCTCAAAGAACCCCATGGGTAACTCCATAAGCCTTTCTAACTGACCAGGCAGTAATTTGGTCCAAGTTAAGTTGTTGTCCACTAATGTCCCTTGGTCAAGAATGATCAGGTAAGGTTTTAGAAACCATCCTTCATTTTATGCTCAAATACATTTCCTTCTTCTCATATATGATTGCTCTGCATTTATTAATACTAAATTAAAGCTACTGTAATTAAACAAAATGTGTGCCTTATTTAAGCTTTCTTGTAGTGCTCTCATATCTATGGTTGAGGCTGTCAGACCACCACTTCTACAGAGATCTGCATTTTATAATCCAAAGGTCCTACCCTAACCTGACATTAAAAAAACCCTAAACAATAAGAGCCCCAGTACAGAGCTCCATGTCACACCACTGGCTGGATAAACTAGGGCTGAAAGATAGAAGGCATCTGAAAAGGACTTGCAATCTTTCATATAGCCAGTGCCTGACTCTGAATAAAGTAACCATTTACATTTAGCTTACATAACTTGTCTGTGTAGTGTCAAAAGTTTTGCTGCATACAGTTCAAATCCCTTTTCTAAGGAATCGGTACCTCGTTAAGAAAATCATTGTAGATTTAGCAGATGTGATACTGGTGAAGGCCAGAGAAAAGTAAGTTCCAATATCCCTTTGGATTAGGTCCATTGATTTTGCTTTGTAGCACTGAGGAGTATAGAAGTAAAGTGGTCTGTAGCTGCCTGGGTTACAGGTGACTTCCTCCTTTTGTGTATTAGGATAGCAATTGTTTATTGCTAAAGTTGATGAAAATGTTTTACTGAAAGAAGCTTGTTAAAGCTTATCAATATTGGTTTAACAAAATAGTTATTGATTCTAAACAGGAAGCTAGAAGGAATAATTTCAGGATCCATGGAGCTAGATTTGCTTTCTAAGACTGTCAAGTTCATAGATTTTGTAATAATTAGCATAGTCCTCTGTACAGGAATGTTGGGTTTATCTTTGAGTATTTTGATAGTGATACAAAGCTCTGCTTCCAACATAAGAGATATTCTACAAAGTGCAACAAGTCACCAGTGCACACAATTGTCGTCCTCCCACTTTATTTAACAATTAAACAGTTTTGCACTTACATAAGGAAGATTTAATCAGAACTAATACACAATCAATCAAATCTCTCTTTTATACATGCATACGTATATACAAATCATGTGACACAAATCATCTCATGCTGCAATGTCAACAATATAAAAACACACAAAAGAATGACAAAATTTATCAAAAACATTAAATAAACTATTACTTGAACTTGTTATACAAATAGATCTCTAAAACATTAATAAATGTGCACAAATAGGAGGCATGCAATGCTAATATGTACTTATCACTAGAAATAACCCTGCACAAATTGCTGAGAAAAACTCTTAAAACAATTAAAAAGCATACAGAATTAAAATACCTTGAGTATAGAATGAATCTAGGTAAAATCCACATTTTATATTAGGCTTGGTATAGTTTATAATTTAGCAGCGGTCATTAAGTAACATTAAATGTAGGGAGACATCAAAATCATCAATCCTCAACAGAACATTTATGACACAGCTGTTGACAAACCACAATGCTCCCATCTAGGTGTTCTGTACCTTATTTATCTACAGACATTCTGTAATCCAGGAATATGGCATGCTTTCATATGATTTTCTACTCAGTCAAACATTAAATGTAACTAAAGCTGCTGTGGCTTAACCTGGCTTACAAACTTCTTTTATTCTCTTGAAAAGGTCACAGTACCTAAATAAATCATCACAACAATTGATCGTTTGGTTAGGCATACTTGTCATCAAGCAGAAACTGTTTTCTCAGGTTATTCATATTATATAAATCACTACATTCTCTAGGCAATTTAGGTAGCCACATACCTTGTGGTAATGGTCTTATGGCAAATCTACTAAGTTTCTTCCTGGCTTTTTAAGAAAGAATTGCGTAGACAGCAGAAGGTCGCAATAGCACAATTCATGAATACAGTAACTGCAGTAGGCTTTTGCAAAAAGGAATCCTTAAATGCTCATGAATTCTTGAAAATGTCAGGCTGTGCCCTTTGCAATGGAGTCAAGCAGATTTTCACACGACAATTAAGTAGGCTACGTTTACATTTATATCTTGATGGAACTCAAAGAATTCAGCTGACATAGCCGCGGCGACTGCCTACAAACTATAGTGGCATCAAAATCTGAGGATAAATCATCTTTATAAATTTTATAAATGCAATTTTCCCCTTAGGAAAGAAGGCATACTATTTGGTTTAGGAATCTAACACTGTGGTCTCAGGGAAACAAAATCATCAGAATACGTAGTGCGTTGTTTGGGGATCACCTGACCAACAGCACCTACCAGAGATTAGATTAAATAGCATCAGTTTTAATCTAAGTAACTGCAACTGGAAGTTAGATTTTGATAGTCTCTTACTTTAAATGTAAGTGGTACTTTTCCTGCGTTGCAGCCAGCCTTGTTTAATAAACACTACTTGAAGTAATGATGCATTACAGGATTTATTAACAACAGACAGGACACATAACTCTCAACTGTCTGATTTTTGCCTCATTCTTTTGGTCTATTCCTTGTAAAATATGTGATTTTCTTACAAATCACTGAGGATTAAAATCGCTAAAAATCTATGTTTGAGTTTCAGACTTCATTTCCTTCAGGAAACACATGCTAATGCAAATCATGTTATTCTAGCAACTTCCTAAGTTTATAAGAGAAATATTTAAAAATTGTCCCTATTTTTGGGCCTTTATCCACACATTATTTTTGCCTCTGGCCTGATTTCCTGCACAAAGAGGTTGGGAGGTAACAAACTTGAAAGAATATCAGGTGTTGTACCACTGGCTTCTAAGGGTCACTGGAGAGTAGCTTAGGGGGTTGGAGCAGGGTGCATAGGTTGCTCATTCCAAATATAGCATTGTTGCTATGGCGTCTACTGAAAATGGTATCAGAATGAATTTGGGAGGAACGTGAGAAAGCACTTCTTTACAGAGTGTTCATACTTAGTTTCATTGTTCAACAAGGGTAGCTAATAAAACACTGGTAAACTTTGATTGATTACAAACACATTAAGCATCAGTCAAGTAAGAGAGCAGAAAGGCAAAAGTGTTTGCTAAGTAATATCAGATGACAGTCTGAAACAGTAAACCGAGTGTTCAGTGCACAGTAACAACACAGGGGAGGTGCAATGCAAACCTAGGCTAAAATCAATATGGAGTATAATGCTGTGATTCCAGGATATTTGCTCAGGAGGAACAGACTAGAATAAGGCAGAAGGTAAGGAATGCCACATCTAATTAATAAAGAGTTAAGGGACTATAAGGCTGGGGTGATGGACAGTAGTTTAGCTAGCAATGGTACAAGAGGAGGATTAATAGGCTGAGGTGGAATACAGATCCCTGTCCATATGTGGATCTTTGCTCCAGAATCAATGACAAAGTCAATAAGAATGAGGGGTAATGACTCAAAATCAGGGACAAATTTTAAATACTGATCTAATTTACTGAAAAAGTTACTAGAACATGTTTTGCATCAACATGCATTTCATTAAGAATAAGTATGAAACTCTAATATCCATTATTATTGTCTGAGTATAATCCGCACAATTATTTGACAAAAAAAAAATCTAAACTTTTTTTGAGGAACACAACAAAAATATGAGGCAAAATCAAAATCAGGGACATTTTGTTCAATCAGGGATAGCTAAGAGCTGTGACAGGCATGGATACTGGAAGACTGAGGTCTGCAAGGAAAACTAAGTCACTCTAATGTAAACAAGGGGAGAGTGCTAGCTGCAGGTGATTTCAACATGACCGCGCCCGACTAGGAGATGCCTTGTTTAAAGATGGAAAGGAGGAATGGGACATTGTAAATGCAATAACAGAAGAAGGGAGAGACAAAACTGAATGTCCTGCAAAGGGGATTAGCACTGTGGTCATGGCTTTATAAATGCCAAGGAGGAAGAAATTGGAGAAGTGAGGCTGAGGGGAACAGAGACCATATTGTAAGATGGCTACCCATAATAAAGGATGAAGAGTAGGACAGCAGTGGAATGGTGAGCTGTAGAGGAGGAAGATTTGGTAAATAAAGGGAAGCAAGCTAACACTGCACCAGTGAACTGGAAAATTATGATGGAGATGTAGATAAAGGAGTTACAAAGGCAGATGGGAGCCACAGTAAAAAAGAGAAAAAGGCATCCAAAAAATAGAAGCCGTTTGTTCTTACCATGAGGCAGAAGGCAGAAAAGCTAAGTAGCGAGACCTGCTGTATGGTGAGGAAAGGTAAGATTACATTGAGCTGGGAGAAGAATATTTATAAGAAGATGAGGAGTGGAACAGCTAAGGATATAAGATGAACTAAAAACAAGGAAAAAGTGATAGATGGAATATGTAGGGCAATCTAGGTGTGTCAACAAGATGAGGAAAAGAAGGCCCTTCATTGCCCTTTCAAAGTTAAAGCAGGTAGTTGTGTGATAGGCCTTAACTAAACAATAGTATTGAAATTAATTAATGTGCCTCAGTCTTCACCAAGAAGAATTAGTGGGTGGTACTAGCCCTGGAAGGAAGAGGAAATAAAACCCTGGAACTGAAAAAGGAGTAAGTTACAAAGGAGGAAGTTATCAAGCTGCTAGAAGAACTGAGAGAGGTTAAGACTAACAGTATGGTGCACTGCTGAGGTCACATATCTATCTATTCAGCTTGTCATCCGGGACAGGGTAGTGGTAGAGGAATGAAAAACATGTCAAAGCTGTCTCCCAACACAAAGGCCTCTTGGGTATGATGCAAAAGTCATCTTATTAACTATCCCAGAGACCCTAAAAGGGAGGATCTAAACTAGTGGGATGTCTGAAGCACATGATATAGTAAATCTAAACTAGCATGGTTTTACAGAAGGGAGGGTCTCACTCCAGCCTAAATTATATCATGATTTAGGTGGAAAAAGGAACACAGTAACTATAATCTTAATTTTTAGGAAGGCTTTCACCTACATACTGCACTGAAGACTACTGAAAAGGCTAAAGTCCATTGCAGCGCCATTGTTGGTGAGCTAGAGTAAGAACTGGTTAAATGGGATTGTGAGAATGATTATAATAAGGTGTCCACTGTCATGTAAAAGATAACTGATTATAGGATCGATCACTGTGCCATTAGTGGAGTGAGTGTTCCTCTCAAATTGTAAACAACCTGGTTTGTGGATATGGTAGCTTCAGTACCAGAACAAAATTTCAGGGAGTGGCTGCTTATAAGTTTACAGCTTTATCAGAGCTATGACAGAACTTTACATTTTAAGATACAGGATTATTAAAGTCTGAATAACAAACTCATAATGAACTGAGCTACAATCAGGAGCAAGAGTGTGAATGTACATCTGCAGCATGCATTTCTGCAGGCCAAAGTAAAAAAAAAATGTAGCAGGGTGATGAAGGAAATCCAGAGAACACCAAAATAATCAGTGGTTCAAGCAGGTTACACTCTGAAAGGCAGATTGCCAGCCCTGAATGTTGAGCCTAAAAGGGAAAAGAATGTTTAAAGGGAACTAATGTGAGCCAACAAGATCCTGCTGGACCTGGTAGAGAACTGTCATAGAGAAAAAGAGAGGAGTAGGAGGGGAAGAAAGTGTAACAGACATACTGGAGTTAGTAAGTAACAGAGCTAAGAAAAAGAAAGACACAATATATGTTACATAGTAAGTCAGAGAACAGTAGCATTTGTTGCCAGACTGCCTCATGAAAGCGTGGAACTAATGCTGGTTGAAGAGTCAGTAAATACAAACACACACACACACACACACACACACACACACACACACACACACACACATATATATATATATATATAAATATGCAGGAGAGGTAGAGGAGTAGCTTGTAGGAGTCTCCACATATTCCATTGCAATATATCTCTACCCATCTGTCTTCTGTCTCTTTCTATGTAGTCTTCCCTTATATATGTCTAATCAGTTGTTCTCTCTTTCTATTACATTTTTTGCTGCAGTACTTTTTTATTTATATACAACATCTATACAGATGTTTTGTTGTATTGTCCTCTATGTCTAATATTATGTATTATATTTTGTACTACACATACCTACTATGTAACTAGTAAAAATATACTACCAACTGTGTGTAGTATGAGCATTAACCAGTAGAATCTAATATATATTTTATATATATATATATATATATATATATATATATATATATGTATATATATATATATATATATATATATATATATATATATATATATGTATAAGAAAATATGTTCATAAGAGTTTAAATAGCTGTATTGGTCCATTTAAGTGATGTATTATGAATGTAGACTGAACTGGATAGGAGCTGCCTGGTACCTAGTTCATTCACTTTTTCATAGCTTCATAGCTAAGTACTAGACTAGCTGCTCTTGTGGACCATTTTAAGCCTACCCAATTTCCCTTTTAGACTCAAATTAGCCTATCTTATTTGGAGTTAGATTGTCCTTACCCATCCCATGGTTGATAGTTATATATTACTCCTAATGAGAGTAACTGGGATTATACCACAGATAATTTGAGAGAACCTATGCATGGGATAAAGCATTTAGGAGCGCCCTCTGTCCATGAGTAATACAGGGGATAGCCCTGAGGTAAATTTTGCATTTCCCATCCATAGATTCATATTGCATTTGAATATGGACAGGGATCAGCTTTGTTTTATGTGGATGGGGAAGTCTGTTCCAGAGCAGTGGTATCCTCTGTGAGATACACCTAACCCTCCAAACCATTCTATTGATGTTGCAGAAGAGGTTTATATCCCTAGACCAAGTATTTATGACTTTATTATCCACTAAGAGCTTCCCCTGTCATTTACATATAATACATTTTGAAAATTTCCAACTTTAATACCTGATGACTTCAAGTCTACATATGTGTATGCTACGTATGTGTTTGGCAGTAAATGCTGTCTCCATTGTAGTATGGAAAGCCTTCTATCCTGTTCATCTAATTTCCAAAGGCATCTGCTCTAAATCCAGAGAGGTCTTCATTCTCGTTTACTTTTACCTCATCAGACCAATTATTGAATACAATGACTCTTTTAGCATGTATTTGTCTAAACATGTCACTCTACTTGAGTACTGCATAAGACTCCTAACTAAAAAACAGCAGTACTCCCAAAAAATCTTGGTTATCAAGACAGTCCTCTGTCTGTACTTGGTCTCTTATGAACTCCTCCATGGGGATCTCTGTTTAGCCTTTGAAACTATAAAAGATCTGAACCTCTGTGAACTCCTATTCCTTTGCAGAACAAACGGTTCCTCAAATACCTAGCTAGGGAACCAAAGCTTCATCAACAAATAAGACACATTGTTATGCTATACTCATATTCAAACATATCCTCCATCTACAGAACAAAACCCCACTACATGTCAAACAGAACAGCACCCTTGCTATTTCAAGGTAAATCAAGAATGGATGGTCAGCCTCAAATTCTCCTCTGGTCTTGAGACTGGAGGAAACTTTTTTAATATGGGTTACAGACTAGGCTTGCAGTGGTCAGCAGATTAGTTCTGTAATTCTTCCATGCGAACATAGATATCTCACCACCGAAACACTTTGATATAGCCAGCAAGATAACATAAATAATCCAATAACTGAGTCTGACTGAAGTTCGATCTTCTTGTTCAACCATATAGTAAAATATTTTTTTCTCTAAAACGTTTATTAATATACAAATACCAAATGAATGCCTTAGAATGTCAGTATAGACTATCTAATCCCATCAGTAATATCCTAAGAAAAACAACTGTCTTGTTAACGTGTAATAAACAGATTATGAAAATGTATACAAACAGGTATACAGAGGCTGCTCACACCAAATGATATAGTTGCACTCTAAATGCTAATGCACCTTTGTAACTGAAAAAGATCACCTTGTTGACCTAGCAAATGTTAATACATTCACTGAAAGGATCTCTTCCACATTAAACCCAGCATATTGAAGTTAATAATTTAGGAGATCTTGCTGGGGTGGTACATTCACATGGAGTGAATGGTGTCTTATGATGGCTTTCTAAGTTTGTTTAAGAAGATGGATTTCTAATAATGTTTGTCGTAACTCCTTTCTCTTGGTCAGAATTTTCCTTAATTAATCTATGTTGGCACCTGCTGCATCTTCTCAGTGAGCTGTCTATTGGCTGTCAGTGATACAGTGGGAGACAACTTGATCCCCAGCTGCCCAAAGGGCACATTGTTCCCATTGCTGAGATGTCCAGAGTGTAGATAAACTAAATATTTTAGTCTCTCAGGTGCTGGGTGCAACAGCTGAGATCTACCAGTTTAATGACTCACATCAAGCAATATTGCAGCTTGTGCAGCTAATATTACCTTCATGGAGACTACATGTGATATGCAGACCACAGAGTAGCAAGCAGCCCGTGAACACCATGTGACCAACAAAAGGAGACAGTCACTATGCAGCGAATAAATGGATAAGCTAGAAAATCATTAGCACATCAATAAACTGCAGCTCTCCATACTAAAACAAAAATGTTGCAAGCAAAATTCTGATATCATATTTGGAGAAACAGCTGTATAATGCCCCTCAATTTGATTAGGAGGTGTTTGCCTGGTAGTCATATCTCTGCCTAACCTTTGTGCCCTAGATAACCTAGGATAAGTTCTCACATTAGTGATATAGTCAAATACCCGATTTGCATGCTACATTCCCCTCAATTGCCCAGATTATCTCAAACTGTCCATTTTTTCGCCTCATATTTTTGGTCTGTTCCTCATAAATTTTATGGTTTACTGGCAAATCAGTGATGACTGAAATCACTAATAATGACAGACATCTAAGTTTCAGACTTCATATGTTTCAGACCTGTTCTAGCAACTTTCTAAGAAAAAATGTAAAATCTGTCCCTATTTCGGGGCCTTTGTCCCCATATTATTTTTACCTTTGTCCAGATTTCTTACTTTGAGAGGTTGAGAGGTACGACACTAGTTGATAGGTGGTCAAAAAGTAGAAATTTGTTTTAGTTTAAAAAGTAATTGAAAATAACAACTGGAAGCTATTAAAGCAGAGTTGCTTTAGCAAGAGTTAATTCATTTTTACAAATCAGCTCTACAGAAAAAAACATGCTAGACATTTTCAGCACACTACAAAAAATGATTGTTATACTGCCATTGGATTTGCGAAAATCTGCCTTTTTTAATATTCTCCTTTTCCATACTATATTTAATTTGACAGCTTGATATTATCCACTATTAGATATTGACCCAGAGATCTGAAAAATCCACATCTTCTCACTGCAACAGAAAAGGAGATCTCTTTCAATTTACTTCCAGCTATACATCGATTTCCTCCACTACCATGGCTTGATCCTGGGTCATTGGCATTGTAGACATTGCTTCATTACCTTCATTAAGATAGATGTCAGCATTCTGTGCTTTTTTTTATAACTGCAGTAGAAATAAATACACTTCATCTTTGTATATGAAACTATAGCATGGTACCAGTTAAAATTTTTTCCATTTCTCATTGCTATATTATGGTGAATTTCTTCTCATCTTTAAAACAGCTACTTTTGATGTTTTTACCCAAAACTTTATAAGACACACACCTTGTGACTGGTATAAGTAGAAATGGAATCCTTGCCAGTGTTTATTAGGCTTGACGAATGCTGGCCAAGATACCCAACCAAGAAGAGGAGTTCCTTTGCTTTGATAATTGAAGGGTCTTACTATTAAAACTTTCCCACATTTACCATCTGATGTAATAACCTTCCATTTTAAAGTATTTCATAAAGCTATATGTTTTATCATGCCCACTTTAATTGTTGTCCCATCTCTTCTGGCACAGTAAGCTAAATATTGCTGAAGCACATGGAAACCTCTGCTGCATTTAGAAATTCAATGGAAAAAAATCTTATTAGTAGGGTAGAGATATAACAACCATATTCTAAGTGCATCACCCAAATCACTACACTGTCTTATCAATATAGGGAGGACAAAACAGGACAAGGAATACCCTGTGAACTGAAATGGGTTTATATTTTTCAGTATTTTTTGGTCTTCCCTACCCAGAACATCAGCCCCCCCCACCCCCACACACACATTTGTATATCCATTACCAGTTTGTTGTTTGTTGGCAAACAATTGATTAATTCTAACAAAGTTATCACTGGGCAGCTAGAAACATGTAATGGCTGTCAGACTTTGAGAAGGACAAGTAGGTGCATTTTCTTAGCCTTCTAGGAGTTTGTTTGACCTCAGAGTTAGTGTATGTAGTTTTAGCTATAGGAGTTTCCCTCATGTTTGAAGTGCAGAGATGCAAGCCCCCCCCCCCCCCACCAGAAGAAACTAATTTTTAGGTCTTGCAACCTTAAGAGTATTGCTGCTGTGAGTATTAAGACTTTAAATACTTTTGGTGTTAACTAATGTCATGCTGATTAAATGAAACCCAGTCATTCACAGTAAATCCTGCAATGGCAGCTGGTGGGAAAAGTGGGCCGGGTAAGCCAATACCCTCAGGTTATTTGGATTTTTGTTTTACCCTTTGCCTACCTCATTCTTCATGCACTATGACAAAAGTGGAAATCTGTGCCCGCAGGCAATGCAGTTCATTTGCTCTTATTTTATGCCATGGCAGAAGCCACCCATGTTCTATCTAACCCTACCAGAAAACCTATTTCCCTCCTCCAGAAAAATGCTTGTCATTCCCAGCAGCCAGTTGATGCCTCAGGGACCATGTCCTCAAAATGTATGTGGGTCTCCTGTGTTACAGTTTTTGTTCTCTCTCTGTGTCACTGTGTTACAGAACCAGCAGGGTCTGTATTTAGAAGTTAACATCTGCGAGCTCATTTTTGTAAAATGTTTTGTTACTTATAGTGAACATCAGTGCAGTTTACTATTTAAACAATGCCATTTGCTGCCTGGATGAGCTGACTTAATCCATAATGATATAATCAAGGGATATGGCAGCATCTTCGATGAGCTTATTACATGATTCACCCATACCACGCCAGCCATAGTGTTATGAAAGGAGTGCAATGTCTTACCATACTGTCATAAAATGGAATGACAGTCACAGGGGGTAAAATGAGAACAGCTACACATTGCAAAAATCATCATAAATGACAGCAGTAACTGTATCAGCGTCTGAACAAATGGAAACACCCCCCACACCGAGCCCTCTAGGATTCCAAAATGGTGAATATTTTCATTTCTTTCTCTGTTTCTTGCATGTGATAAAAGATACTGTTTATGTGCAATAAAATATTGTGATTGTTAGGTCAATTACTTCACAGTAATAAATAAAATAATTACTTCACAGTAATAAATAAACAGTAATAAATAAAATAATTACTTCACAGTAATAAATAAAATTGACTCTTTTCACCTTTGTTCTTCAAGAAAATTCTGTATATTACCATTCTCTGTCAGAATTTCACCTTGTTATATTATATTATATTATATTATATTATATTATATTATATTATTGTTATATAGGCTGTGTAATCATAATCCTTTATATAATTCTTTCTACATTTTTCCTCTCTATAACTTAAATAAATCCTTCTGTTTTAACTTTCATCACTTCTCTTGCCTCTTCCTCACAGTTTTCTTGTTCTTACTTGCAGTCAGCTAGTAGCTACAGAGCGACTTTGATTTTGCAGTACATATATTGATTATCTATTACATTCCTTTTTCCTTTTTCTTCCGTTTCTAAGAAAATCATACAGTGACCTGAACATGCTGAGCTATGTGTGCCAAGTTTAACAAAAATAAAAACACAGTCTGCCATGGGTTCCCTTATTCCAAACTAGTAATCAATCATGGAGCCAGAATGGTTTGTTCAAAAGTGATATATTCTACAATTTATATGTTTGACTTGCAGATAAAAAAGTAATCACAGCTCATATTTTTGATAGCACCTCATATGATAAATGTCAAGAAATCTTCAGTCTAATTGCTTTCAATGGTATAACTGCACTGCACAAACATAATGAACCACAAGCAGCGTACTCCAACATCCAAGAAAACCAATAAGGAAATCAAATACACTGTATGTACAAATTCCTCAGGAGCTGCTTTTCTAAAAACACACTTTATTCCAACATAGCATAAAACTGGTTAAGCGCTTTCATCCATAAAACAATGGACTTCATCAGAACGTCAACTTAATATTTTTGGATCCTTATATAGTAACTTTTTGGCGCCAACAATTTAATTTAAAGGTACCCGTACTCAGCACTTAAAAATAAAACAATACAATACATTAACATATTCTCTCATACATAAATGCTAAGTATCATTACCAAACATCTAAGTATTACTTTGAAGTCTAAAACCACATTGAATATAATAACTTGAGTTTAAAATTAATACTTACAATACCTATGAACAAAACTAATTATTTCATTAAATAATTCATAATCCTTCAAAATTCATTAAAAACTTTAACACTAAATTTTTACAGTAAGTTAATTATGTAAAGCCATTTATAAAAAGTATATTTCCTAAACCATGAATTGTAGTATGGGTTTAATAGTTATATAATCATTTAAGCCTGGCTCATGTTAATAATTGCCATTTCATCACTTTGTGCCCTAATAGTGCTTTGTAATTACCTCCACGTACCCCCAATGTAAGTTGTTCCACTATGGCAAATTTAAATATATGTAAATCTCCGTACCTATCAATATGCTTGTATAAGGCATTACTCTTGTCTTTCCTCCTAATACAGTAAAGATGGTCATAAATTCTTTTTTTAAAACATCTTTCTGTTTTCCCTATGCAAAAGCTAGAACATAACATGCACTTAGCCATATATATAATGTTTTTAGAGTTGCAGTTACCATGTTGAAAAATAATTTTAGTGTTGGTGACATTATCTAAGGCATTATCTAACTGCACAAACATACAATCTACACATTTTTTTCCATGGCTAGCATCCTACACCCACAATGAGTGGTCTGCAATTGTCACTGTCCTGTTTGGATATTCCAACTCTCAGATCATGCCACATCAGGGAAAGGGTTGAAAGCAAGTACTGCACTCTTCTCCAAGCTGGTGAGTTTTAAAGTTTGACTATATAAATGAGAAGTGACTTTGGTACCCCCTACCCTCACTGTGGGCAGTCTCTCTTCACTCTCTCCTTTTCCAGTTTGCACACCATGTGGTATACTGGGCAATGAGCACCTTTCAATGGTCATTGTTTCTGTAGCAGTTACTGGTTTTACACGCTCAGATTGCTAGCCAAAGACCCAACCCTCCTGGGAGGGTGTACCACACACATTCACACACACACACACACACACACACACACACACACACACACACACACACACACACACACACACACACACACACTCACACCTAGAGCCAATTTAAAGTATCTGATCCACCTGCTGCATGTCTTTGGAATGTGGGAGGAAACTGGAGCACCCAGTGGAAAAGCACGCAAATGCAGGGAGGATATACAGACTCCTCAAAGAAGGCAGCCCAGCCAAGAATCGAACTGGAGAACCTTTTGCTGTGAGGCAACAATGCTAACTGCTACAGCACTGTGCCGCCCTACTGTGGACAGTGCAAGGGACTTTTCCAAACACAGAATACTTTAAAGGTAGATATTGCTTTTGGTTCACTTTAAATCATTTTGTCCAATAGTGCTTGCTGTCCCAACCTGCCTTATATACCCAATGATAGCATTTTTAATATCATATGCTAAGAATTTTACTTTTTAATTTCTTTGCTGAATTAACTGAACAACTTAAACAAAATATGTATTTTACTACAGTGGTGGTGCTGCGGTAGTGTTGCCGCCTCACAGTAAGACGCTGTCTGGTTTGATTCTCA
>NC_056739.1:202682932-202779146 GCF_019279795.1 Protopterus annectens
TGTTGACTGGTTGTTAAATTTCCGTGACACACTTAATTTTTTCAGTTAAATGGTTTCATACTTATTTATCATGGGACTTCATCAGAATATTTTTTTAAAACAAAGTAGCAAACTTAAACACCTCTGGCATTAATCACGTGGCCCAGCAGTAACCCACAATGATGTCACGTTAATCATATTTTAAAAAAGTTTCATGTAAATATACAAAAGCCAAAATAGAATAATAACAACAAACACAGCTATAAATTATGTAAACTAAGAGGTAATGTTTTAACTAATTTTGTACAGGGCTTTGATATATATATATATATATATATATATATATATATATATATATATATATATATATTTTTTTTTTTTTTTAATTATCCCAGAAACAACCTAAAAGTCAGCAGATACCTTCAAAGTGCTATGAAATAAAATAGAATCATTCAACCCTCTGAGAATCTGACATTAATTCAGTTGTCAATCTAACTCCTAATGTTCAGTACAGGTTTCCCAAACCCATATATTCAATGGTTAACCATGACACCTTCTAACACATTAAAAGTGAGCATTGTAAAACTAATATATTTTTGTGCATGCCTGCTATGACCATTATTTTTATTTTTATTAAAGTCTTAACAATGCTTATATAGTCTTCTATGCAAACGTTTTTCTAATGCAAAATGCTAAATAGAAATTGCATTTAGCTAAATAAATTACTACTTTAGTATTGAAATTATAATAACAGGCCTGTTTTATAATTTTATAGTAACTCACTGTGCTCACTTTTTCTTCTTCTTGAAGCTCACAAGAATCCTTTTCTGTTTTTTTGTTTTTTTTTATACTACTTGCCAAAACTACTTGGCTCTTTCAAGTGTTTCTTTCATATTACAGCTATGCTTATACACAAAAAATGGTCTATGCCCTAATTTACTATGCATGTGTTCATAAGATGAAAAAAGGCCAGCAGTCACTAGTTATTACATCCTTAATGCTACTGGAATCAGCCATACAAACCAACAAATCAGAGTCATTGCTCTTTCATGTTACTTAATATTATCATTGGCTTATACTGTCAGAACCCATTAGGGGAATATACTTTTTATATCTACCCTTTTTTACTTAATTTCCAACTTCCAATAGTAGATGTCATTTATAACTCATCAGAACATTTTTACTAAAATCTCTATCTCTTCATCAAATAGTTCACCATCAGTAATAATTATTGTTAACCTAACAACCTGCTCCATAATCAGGTTACTTTTTGCTACATAGTATAGCTACTTGCATAATGCAAGTAAGAATTTGAAAAAGTTTCCCTTCTATAAATAACTGAAGTAATGCTTTTCCTAATAAAAATCCTTTTCTGTAGTTACATCCATATAATGAATCAGTTTCTGGAAAAAGTTATAAGTGAATCCTAAAAAAGTAGTGGTAGTTTGCAAACAATCTAACAAGCCATATAAATCATTTTCAGTACCATGCCATAAAATACAAATGACACTTAGGAACTGAACATTCAATATCCAATTAGTCGAAAATCTAGAAGTGAAGACAAATTTCTTTTCCCAAACAACACATAATCAAATCGACATACGTGGGTGTAGAATCTGACCACATGGCCACTCCAGTCTTCTGATGGGAAACTTTACCAAAAAAATATATAGAATTAATATGGTTTACCATCACAGTCTTGAAAATCATAATACTAAGACCATAATATCAAAAACCAAAATACTGATGACCACAATATTGAACTGTTGGACTTGCCTCCCATGGAACCCCTGTTAGTACTTGCTCTTGAGTCCACCCCCCTGCAGGATCCATATTTGTACTTGTTCCTAAGTCTGCATCCCAGCAGGAACAATGCTAGCACTTGTTCTTAGGCTCCCATTGATAATGGGATTCCATACTCAAGATCTTTAGACTTTGTGGTCTTTGGCATTTTGGTCTTTCAATATTAAGGTCTTGGGATTATGATTTTCAAGACTGGACTTCAGGACTGTGACAGTAAACCAGTTATTATACAACACTATATCCATGAAGTCAGTTACTATTCTAACCTCAACATCTGATTAAAAAAAAAAAAAGAAATCACACATTTACTGCTGCCTAATACCGATCCATGTCTATATCATATAGAATCACAGAAAATAAATCAGCTACATCAATGGTGACAAAAAGTAATTCATTCTCATAATGTTCCCGTTTTATGTTACTACGAAAATGTCAATAATCCTTAACAAATTTGTATGTTTATGTAAAAGGCCTTTAATCATCAACTGACCCCAGAAATTACAAACCTGTTAGTCTAACTAGTCTAATATGCAAAGTCATGTCATGAATTATCATGGAAATGATTAATAAAGACACAGGTAACCTTCAGACACTGAACCCAAACAGTTTGCCTTTGTCAAGGGAAGATCCTGCCTACTTAACCTATTGTACTACTTTGAGAAGGTAACCAATGCAATGGATGAGGGAGGAAATAGCATATACTGTCAATCTGGACCTAGCTAAGGCATTTGATACAATACCCCACTTGAGTATACTTGATAAACTCACCACACTATGCAAAACCCCCTACATAACTCATTGGATTGCCAGCTGGCTCACAGACAGGACTCAAAGTCAGGATTGGTGAGACCACTCCATAAAGAGAACAGTTGTGATGCCCGTGCACTGGCCCAGCCTCAATCCTCACCACTAACACCAGTGAGGGGCATCCACATTGGGAAGAATAACAAATACAGACACAGTAAAGTACAATTTCCCTTAAGAGCACACAGAGATCACAGTCAGTCTGGAGCTAGTCTCTCCCTTTCTCTCTAGATCCCCAATAAGAATCCCCACTGGCACAACTATACAGTCCAGCTCTCAGCCTAGTGGTCAAGCTAAAGCCTTCAGCACCCTCTCTGTCCAACTAGTGCTTCATGTCCCTGCTCAAATAGCTGATACACACATGCTTTGAGATATGAGTTATATACAAACACACAGACACTCCTGGAGAAGGCTGGCACAGGTTCTCCAGCTATGCACCCTTCTCTGCCAAGCTATAAGGTAGAAATCACTGCCTCCAACCACTAATATCATCTACTAAGAAGGCCATTATTAAACGATGTCCAATTAGTATTGTGCACTATTATTATCAAAATGTTAAGTGTAATTGAACAGCCAGGCTTATTGGAGTGGCTTGGCCAGAGCTTAAATTATCTCTACATAAAACAGCCACAGTTGAAAGGTTTAAAAATATTTAATAATTAATAATAAAAAACACAAGATAATACTTCCTACTACACAGTGCTAGTCAAGAGTTCAGAGTTCACAGGAAAATGCTTAAAATAATACAGTAGAATAGTTCTGACATCAATACAGAAAACAACTAGTCTTGTATCTTTCGGCTTTTCCAGGTTAGGGGTCGCCACAGCGGAAATCTGGTCCGCTAATGATTGGCAAACTAGTCTAATCTTCCTATTTCCTAGCTATACCTAAGAGCAAACACAGTTCTAAAATAAACTTATATATAGAGTAGGACAGTGCTGATGATGTTGGATGTCCTGAAGACAAATGCAAAAGTCTCTCTCTCTCTTTTTCTCTCTCTCTCTCTCCCTCTCTCTCTCTCTCAGCAGTTTAGCAGCCCTTTTGATCTTGCACCTGGTCAGGAAGCTACAGCAATAAAATACATTATACATGCAAATTCTAGCAATTAACTCTGGTCTCAAAACAATAGCAAGAAGTCTTTCATCCAGACATCTCAGCTCCGAGTTTTGAGATCAAATAGTTATACAATGCTTGACTTATCAGCTTTCCTCCAGCAGAGTGCAATGTGGTTACATTTTTGAAGTTCAATATTTAACACCATTTTCTTCCATTTAAGAAGAAGCAAAATCCTGTAGATGTCACCATAGTAGAGAATGAGCAAGTTCCACTTTATTAAGAAGTAATGTAAGGACCAGCAATGGTTTAAATAACATTGAAAAACCAATCATAATGAGGCTTTAGTCACTTCCTTTTTCCTTTGGTTTTTACTTCCAATCACAATGTAGCATCAGTGAACTTATTTGCATGAGCTAAGGAGAACAAGATCTTATAGTTGGTGCTTTGATGTTAACCAGTCATTTGTCTAACTAATGGTATTATATCCAATAAAGATGCTTCTATGTTCTACTAAGGGTTCAGAATTACTGTTCTGTTAACAACCAATCATATACTTCACATTGGTAGTTCTTTCCAATTGCAATACAGCCTTAGTAAGCTTATTTGCATAGATTGAAACCTCTGTTTGGCACTATAGCCAAGATCAACCAATCATGGTCTTTACATTACACGATCTGAAGAAGGCAGTTCATGTCGAAAGCACTCATTGTACTATATTTGTTTGATCAATAAAAGCTCATGTTCTTCTTAAACAAGTGAAACTTGCTCATTCTCTGTTGTGGTGATGTCTACAGGATTTTGCTTCTTCTGTTTTTCCAGCCTGAGACACTTTAGTGTGAGTGGTATATATATATTCTCATTTTCTTCAATTTAAGAGTACAAACTTGTGGCTTATGTTAATATTTACAAATAACAGAATTATCTACAAAATTCATTCTGGCTAGGCTGGTACCCTTCACATATCTTCACATACCCCCTCCCAGAGAACTCAAGCTAGTTTTTCAAGTGACCCTTGAGAAGTGTTGCTTGAGAGGGTTAGGTCTATCTGAGTATACCATACCCCATTCCCTGTCTTGAGAGCCCATCTGCGTTGGTATTGCTACTCCCACTGTGGTGCTGCACTGACATATCATATGCTTGAAACCCTAGGCACCATCTTAGCAACTTGGCATTTTGCTGGCTGGCTCTGTTTAACCATGTTAGGGGATTGTGATCTGTCACTACAGTGAATTCTCTTCCATACAGATAAGGCTGAAGTTTCTGAAGTGCCCACACTATGGCTAGACATTCCTTTTCCTCCCTGGGTTGGAGCCTATTACTGAGACAATCCACTGGGTGCTCTTCTCCTTTTGAAGAAATCTGGCTATGTACAGCCCCCCACCCCATGGTTCAAAGCATCCACCTGCACAACAAATTATTTGCTGTAATCTGAACTGGCTAACACAGGGGGTCCTCCTAAAGCTTATTTAACCTTCTGGAATGCCTACTCATATGCGTTGGTCCACACTACCATATCTGGCCTGTTCTTCCTTGTCAGGTTTGTGAGGGGAGCAGCTATGGTACTATAACTGGGGATGAACTTTCTGTAGTACCCTGCTGTCCCTAAGAATGCCCACACCTGCTTTTTGGTAACAGGTGTAGGCCATGCCTGAATGGCTTCCAGCTTTTTCAGGTTCTGGCCTGATCGTACCACTCCCCACTCTATGTCCCAGGTAGGAGACCTCTGCAATACCCACCTGTCATCTGCTGGGCTTAATGGTCAACCCTGCCCTCTGTAGTCTGCCCATCACCTCTCTGACATGCTGAAGGTGCTCTTGCCAGGAATGGTTATAGATGGCAATATCATCTAGGTAAGCAAGGGCAAATTCTCCTGCTCCTGTTAGGATATGATCTACCAGCCTCTGGAAAGTCACTGAGGCATTTGTCATCACAAAGGGCATCTTTGTGAACTCATACAAACCAAAAAGATTCACAAAGGCTGACCTTTATCTAGCACTGGGAGTCAAGGGCACCTGCCAGTAACCCTTGGTAAGATCAATGGTGGTAAGATACTTAGCCCACCCAGCTGCTATAGGGCCTCATCTGTCCTAGGCATGGGGTAAGCATCTAACTCTGTTTGACTATTTAATTTCCTGTAGTCCACACAGAGCCTGGTGCTGCCATCCTTCTTTGGCACCAGCACCCTGGGGAGGCCCAGGGACTTCTGGACTCTTGAATTATCACTAGTTTCAACATCTCCTGCATCTCCTCCTTCAGAGTCTGTTTGACTCTCTCAGGCACCCTATAAGGGGCCTGTCTAATAGGCTTTAGGGGTCATGTATCCACCTGGTGTTTAACCAGGTGGATGCACTCTAGTTTCCCAGTGAACACGTCCCCAAACTCCTGTAACACTGCTCAGATTTCTCGAACCTGGGTAGAAGATAGCTGCTGGGACACTGCTTCCCCTTATACTGAGGAGTCAGTCCAAGCCTCGCTGAGGAGATCAGTCACCAGATCTCCCTCAGACTCCTTCTGCAACCCACTGCAAATACTCAGCAGAAGGGCTACCCTATCATGGTAAGGTTTCATCATGTTAACATGATACAATTTGTGCGCCTGCCTCCTGCCTAGCAGTTCTACCATGTAGTTAACATCACTTATCTTCCTTACCACCTTGTAGGGTCCCTCCCAAGCTGCTTGCAGCTTGTTGTGTCTGACAGGAATGAGAACCATTACCTGCTACCCTACAGCATACTCTCTAACTCAAGCATTCCTGTCATACCATACCTTTTTCTGTTTTTGGACTTCTGTCAGGTTCTACTGGGCCAAGCCCATGACTTCCCTGAACCTTGGCCTGAGGTTTAGAACATATGCCACAACAGACTCCTTGTGAAAATTTTTGCGGCCATGGTGGTGCAGTAGTTAGCATTGCCACCTCACAGCAAGAGGTTCTCTGGTTCGATCCTTGGCTAGGGTGCCTTCTGTGTGGACTCTGCATGTTCTCCCTGTGGTCACATGGGTTTCCTCTGGGTGCTCCAGTTTCCTCCCACATCCCACATATATGCTGTAGGTGGATTGGACACTCTAAATTGGCCCTAGGAGTGAGTACATGCATGTATGTGCCTTCTGTGGAAGGCTGGCAACTCGACACCATAAAAACTCCACTGCCAATCATGAGCAGACAGGTGATCTGCTGTGGTGACCCCTAACTGGGAAAAGCCGAAAGAAGAAGAAGACTCTATGCCCATACAACAACTAGAAGGGTGAAAAAAGTACAGTTTTGTACCTACCATAAATGTAGATGTTCGAGTGTAGACATAGCTGCAATCATTAAACTTGGGTTATCCTGCCGTCAGGCAGTTCCCCAGCTGGCCTGAGTTCCAAAGTCTTGGTCTGGCGTCAGTTGCTGTCGCCTCTTCCCTGATGTCAGTGCAACAGGGGTATATAAGATGCAGCCGATGCCATTTTCTTCAGTTTTTCTTGCCCCAGATGTCAGGTGTCCCCAAATAGGTAGGCAATTCAAATTGCTAATAAAACATACATAAGAAATGCAAACAACATACTTTCAGCTACCAGCAAATACTCCCCATAGGTAGTAAAAGGTAGAGGAACTAGGTACGGATTAGCCAGTAAGAGGAGAAGGAGGGAGGGTAACCTGGACTGCAGCAGTGTCTACACTTGAACATATACATTTATGGTAGGTACAAAACTGCACTATGTTCATCGTGTGACACTGCTGCAGTCATTACACTTGGGTAGAATCCCAAAGCTGAGGTAGGGTGGTTGGTTCTATAAGGCATTAGGGGTGGCTATAAGGCCCTGCAGCACTGCAGAGGTGAAGCCAGCTCTGGATTTAGAGTATAGAGGCAGATGGTAATGCTTGGTGAAGGTAAGCACAGAACTCCATGTTGCTGCTTCCAAAATATCCTTGGTAGGTACTCCTCTGAGGGAGGCAGTTGAAGTGGCTGTTGCCCTGGTGGAATGAGATCTAATGCTGTTAGGCACAAGTTTTCCATGGTGCGTATAGCAGAAATGTATGCAATGTCCTATCCATTTGGAAATAGTCTGTTTTGAAATAGCTTTTCCCTGTGCTGCTGCAGCATATGCTACCAATAATTGCTCAGATTTTCTGAAAGCTTTGGTTTTGTCCAAGTAGAAGCGTAACTGCCTGTGAATGTCCAATGAATGCAGTAGTCTTTCCCCTTTATTCTGTGGTCTTGGATAAAAAGTAGGCAAGTGAATGGTTTGGTTTAGAGACACACTTGAAACCACCTTTGGCATAAATGTAGGGTTAGTTCTTAAGGACACCCTGTCCTGGTGAAAATGAGGAAAGGTTCCACTGCCATTAGTGCCTGTAATTCTGAAACTCTTCTTGCAGAAGTTATTGCCAGGAGCAGAGCAGTTTTCCAAGAAATGTATTTTAATTCTGCCGTGCTAGCTGGTTCAAAAGGAGGTAAAGTTCATTTTTCCAAAACAAAGTTGAGGTCCCAAGTTGGAGTAGGTGCTCTACGGGGTGGTCTTATGTTTTTAGCCCCTCTGAGGTACTGTTTTAGCAAAGGATTAGAGAAAATTGGTGGATCCGTGTTGTAATGTGCAGAGATGGCAGAGGCATGGATCTTGATGGATGAAAAGGAGAGGCCTTTGTCCAGCATCTCAGTCAAATATGGTAGTATCTGAGGAATGTTTGGCACAAGAGGATCAAGGCTGTGAGCCTGGTTCCAGGCACAGAATCTCTTCCATTTATCCGAGTAGGCTTTCCTGGTACTAGGCCTTCTGGCCTCCAGAATGACATCCATAACTGCTTTGGAGAGAGGCATTGCTTGCGTGGCTAGGGAATCTTCCATGCAGCTAGGTTTAGTGTCTTTAGCTGGCTGTAGAGTAACTGATTGTTGTGCTGTGACAGCAGATGTGGTATTTGAGGCAAAATCCAGGGTGGTCCTTGTGCTAAGTTTTTTAAGATTGGGTACCAGTGCTGGCATGGCCAGTCTGGTGCAATCAGGATCATTTTTGGCTCTTCTTGCCTGGCTTTTATGAGTACCTTTGGTAGAAGAGACAGTGGTGGAAAAGCATATACTTGTAGGTTTGTCCAGCTGAATGAGAGGGCATCCACTTTCCATGCTTGCGGATGGTAACTCCTTGTGCAGAATTTCTTTAGCTGGCAATTCATTGGGGAGACAAACAGATCTATGTCCGGGCTCCACCGTTTCTTTTGTATCATTCTGAATATTTGAGGATTCAATTCCCATTCATAGGGATCCATGATATTTCCGCTTAAGTCGTCTGCCAGTGTATTTTTCTCTCCTGGCAGGAATTGTGCTTGTAGATGAACTTGATAGTTTATAGCTGTGTTCCACAAGGTCATGGCTTGTCTGCAGAGGGGGTAGGAGTGAGTGCCATCTTGCTTGTTTATGTACCACATAACTGTGGTGTTGTCTGTCTTTAGTAGTAGTTATCCTGGACGCAACAGGTCCTTGAAAGCTATAAGGGCATTTTGTACAGCTAGCTAGCATCTCTTTTTGATTGATGTGAAGATGCCTTTGTTCTGCGGACCACTTGCCCTGAATACATTTTCCTGCCATGTGTGCTCCCCAGGTGTAATCAGATACATCTGTTGTCAGTGTTTGCCTGGCTGTGGGTTGAGTGATAGGCTGTCCCTTGTTGAGGTGACAAGTTTGAGCCCACCATCGAAACTCCTGTTGAAGGCAAGGTATTAGTGGTATAACTGTTTCCAAACTTTGACAGCGTTCAGACCATACATTCTTTAGGTACCATTGTAGTTTCCTCATATGCAGTCTGGCATATGGAATTAATAGTACGCAAGATGCCATGAAGCCCAAGGCCTGCAGAATTTTTCTTGCAGGGAGTTGGGTCTTTGTTGCCATCAATTGAAAGTATTGTGTCAGTTGTCCTTGCTTGTCTGGCATGAGAAAAGCCATCTGGGCCATTGTGTTCAAGCTGGCACACAGGATTATTATCTCTTGTGAGGGCACTAGTTTTGATTTCTTTTCATTTACTGTGTACCCCAGGCAACTTAATAACTTTTTTACAAATGCCAGATGCTGTAGAAGAATGTCCTTGCTCTCTGCTTGAATCAGGCAGTCATCCAGGTATGGGTAAATTTGAATTCCTTTCTGTCAGCAAAATGCAATTACTGGTGCCAGGCACTTTGTGAAGACCCTGGGCGCAGTAGATAATCCAAAGGGCAGTGCAGAGAATTGATAGTGCATTGGACCAGCTATGAACCTGAGGTATCTTCTGCAGTTTTGTCTGATAGGGACATGCAGGTATGCCTCCTTGAGGTCCAAAGTCACGAGCCCAGCTTGCTTGCCCAGCATGGGAAGAAGCTGCTGTAATGTCAACATTTTGAATTTTGGAACATCCAGGTAAGTGTTTAGTGAAGAAAGATCCAGAATGGGCCTCCAGGCTTTGTCTTTTCTGGGAACCAGAAAGAGTCTTGAGTAAAATCCTTGCCCTTGTTCCTGTGGTGGTACCTTTTGAATAGCTCCCATGTTCATGAGTGCCATAATTTGTTTTTGGGCCTCTGCCCATTGATTTAGTGGCAGATTTGGCATTCCTTTTAATCTTGGCAGAGTGTGAAAGTGGAACCTGTAACCTTTTGAAATAATATTGAGAACCCATTTGTCTTGGGTGATCATATGCCAATTGTGATAAAAAAGTGCCAGTTTCCTCCCAAAGGGGCTGCCAAGAGTGAGTTGTTTGGCAGCTGGAGTGGGAAGTCATTGGGGTTGTTTTTTATATGTTTGGTGCCTGTCTTTCCCTTCTTTCTGGCCTGATGCACCCCATTGTCGAGGCCTGTAAGGACCTTGTGGTTGACCTCTACCTCTTGGCCGTCTGTATCTGCCCCTTTGAGGTCTGTCATTAACTGGAAAGGACCAATTCTTTGTTGGCCAGTTTCTACTAAATCGAGGAGGCTGAACCTGTAATAAATCCTTCACTGTTTGCATAGATTTTGCCTTATCCTCCATTTTCTTTAATACCTCTTCTGCCTTAACTCCAAATAAAACATCCTGCTGTAAAGGTGCATCCAGTAATTTAGCTTTAACATGATCTGGTAACGTATGTTCTTTTAACCATACATGTCTTCTATTGACAGAGCCTGTAACTGCTACTCTGCATGAGGCCTCTAAAAAAATCAAAACCACATTTCAAAGTATGCTTTCCCACTTGTTCAGCGGCATGCAATAAATCCTGCATTTCTTTAAAATTAGGAGGATCTGTATCTGGAAGGATTTTTTGTTTCAACTGAGACATCAAAAATTGCTGATATTTTAGCATGTGAAACTGGCAATTTAAGGCTCTCATTGCTAAAGTTGCAGACGTATATACTTTCTTTCCCCATCTGTCTAGTGCTCTGGAATCTCTGTCAGAGGGAACTGGGTTCTTTGCTGATGAGGCCTTAATCCCTTTGGGTCCCTGAGAAAAAGTTTCAGGATCAGCAACAGGGCTTTTATACAGAAATTTGTGTGAGTCAGGGACTCTGTAATATCTGTCTGGTTTAAGTGGAGCTGGAGGTAAGGAATCAGGATTTAAGCTGGATTCAGTGTACACACCATCCACAATATCTAGCACTGGTGGAATAGCCAGGGGTCTGTGTTGAGGTAATAATAGGAAGTCTCTGAGCCTTTTCTTGGATTCTGAATAATCCTGGCCTTCCCAATGGAAATGCTCCCTCATGGTATGTAAGGTTTCCCCAAAGGAGTAGTCCTCAGGCAGAGAGGCTGATGGAATAGATTCCTCAGCATCAGAATCCTCATAAGGGGGTAAAGAGTATCCCAGGTCTGAGGATGAATCTGAGGAAATGTACCCCTGGTCAGATGAATCATAATCTGCATCATGTCTAGGCCTTTTATCAGGTGGGGGATGGGAACCCCTGATCAGAGTGATTAGGTCTTCGGCCATTTTGAGCATTTGTTTCTTAAGCATGGAGGCCTTTCCTGGAGAATGCTGTATTTGTTTCTTAGTTTTTAAAGGAGGCTTTGACTTAGAAGAGGGTTTAATGCTTAGCTGAGTAGGTCTGAAGACACCCTCTGAAGCTGCGGGTAGCTCAGGTACTCTGGATCCCACTGCAGGTCGGTTTCGGTCTGCTGAAAAGCTAGTGCATCCGAAGGCCCAGCCATCTCCACATGGGGATCGGGGGCGGCCTGTGGTTCTGCAGAAGCGGTCATCAGGGGCTGAGAAGGCACCTGACTGAAAACCGGAGAACCGGTGACTGGCCTAGAAGAGGCTTCGTCGTCAGTTTTGGGCCTCGGATGCCTGTCCTTGTCTTTGCGCTTTTTTATGAATACCAGTCGTCAGAAGTTCCGAAAGCATGGTATAATTACATTTTCTGCCAAAGTAATTTCGGGCAAAATCAAACCGGCGTTTAATAGTGCGCTTATTAAACCTAACACAAAACCGACAACCAGTAACGTCGTGATCTGGGCCTAGGCATGGGATACAATAAGAATGGAAATCCTTATGAGGTATTTGCTTCCCACAAGAAATACAGTTATTAACTTTTACTGACATCGGTCTGAGGCAAGAAAAAGTTTCCCCAACGGGGTACTTAGCTTTGTAGAAGACTTCGGTTCTGGATTTGGAATGAAAATCTCAGGAGTAGGCCGACCGGCACTTGCGAACTGCTTTTGCTTCAGGCACTGTGTGGCAAGAAAGACTGGAGAAAATGGCGTCAGCTGCATCTTATATACCCCATCACACTGACGTCAGGGAGGAGGCGACAGCAACCGACGCCGGACCAAGACTTTGGAACTCAGGCCGGCTGGGGAACTGCCTGACGGCAAGATAACTCAAGTGTAATGACTGCAGCAGTGTCACACGATGAACATCCTGTGGATTCCTGGGGGACCTCTCTGTAAGCAAACAACAGATGGGGCAAATATTTATCCCACTCCCTCTTAAACTGGTCTGCAAATGCCAGTAGCATGGACTTGAGTGTAGAGTTTAACCTCTCAACCAGACCATTAGTCTGGGGATGGTAGGTGGTGATCTTCAGATGCTTCACCCCACAGTGCTTCCACAGACAAGCCAGCAGGCCTGACATGAAATTGACACCTCTGTCAGTCAGTATTTCTTTTGGGAAACCTACCCTGCTGAAAATCTCTAACAAAGCATTTGCCACCTTTTCTGCCTCAATAGAGGACAAAGCCACTGCTTCAAGGTATCTTGTAGCATAATCTACTACCACTAGGATATACTTTTCCCCTGTGGAACTTAGGGTACTCAGAGGCCCCACAATATCAATAGCTACCCTCTGAAATGGCCCCTCAATCACAGACATAGGTATCAAAGGAGCTCTCACCTTGTCTCCTGCCTTGCCTACCTTTTGGCACTGCTCACAGGTCCTGCAGTACCCTGTTACATCTCTGGAAATTCCAGGCCAATAAAAGTTCTGCCTAATATGTCTCTTTGTACATTTTATGCCCATATGGCCAGCAAAGGGAATGTCATGGCCTATGGCTAGAATCGCCAGATGGCAAACTCTAGGCACTACCAACTGGTGTACCATCTCATCTTCTAGCCCTCCCTCGGGGGTCCACTTTTTATACAATAACCCTTTGTCCCAGTATACAGATTCCCCCTTCCCTTGAGAATCAGGTGCCTCACTAGCTACCTGCCTCAGGCCTTGCAGTGTAGGGTCTGAGAGTTGAGGCTGTCTCAACTCTCTCTTTGTAACCCTTCCCAGCTCCCCTTCCACAGGAAGCCTGGCATCCTCTGACAGTGGTGCCTCACTGTCAGCCTGGGTACTACTACTCACCTCTACTTTTGCAGTCACTCTGTCCAAGAGAACATCAGTACCCACAAGCAGCTGTGGCTCACCTTCAGTCTCACTGCTACAGAGTAGCTCCCTCCCTGAAATAACCACCTCACCAGTCCTGGCGGCAAGTATGTGGTCTGTCTGGGTCTCCCCCAGACTACCAGACCCACATGCTTGTCTTAAAGCCTGACTGCATGTAACTGCATAAACACATGGTACTGCCTCATCAAAATCCTTCCCTATCAGGACATCTGCAGGATGGTAGTTCGGTACCCCTATTGTCTCAAGACAACATACTGTTGGCATTTTATCTTTCCCACTTACTGGCTCTCTCACCTTTTGTTCCCCACCTTGCCTCCATGGACATCTGTATGCCACATGACCCCACTGATTGCATTCAAAACATTTAACCCAAGGTCCTGGATGTGTACCTGGACTAGTGGCTTCCCCTGTTCCTGGCAGATTCTGTTGGGGCAGTCTGGGCTGTCCACCATGGGTTCCTTTAGACCCATGAGCAGTACTGGGGGTCCCTTTCCTGTACAGGGATACCCTGCTTGCTAGGTATAGGTCTCCCTTCTTCCCCAACTCCTCTGAAGTAGCACATTGTCTATCAGCTAACCAGATCCTCATGTCCTCAGGCAAAGTGCTAAGGGCTTGTCCCCCCACCAAAAGGTCTGCTAGCCCTTCAAAAGTGGTGACCTGACATCCACTCACCCATCTATGAAAATAAGTGCTCAGTTCAGCAAAATATTCACACACATTTTCATCTGCCTTGGGTCTATGCTCACAAAACCTTTTCCTATACATTTCGGGTATTAGCTTAAAAAGTTCTAACAAACAGTTTTTAACAGCAGCATAATTAAAACAGTCAATGTCAGACATTTTGGGCAAAATAGTTACAGCTTTACCATGGAGTAAGGGGGTCAGGAACCGCACCCAGAACCTTTGGTCAACATCATACTGTTTACATACCCTCTCAAACATATGAATGAAACTATCAAAATTATCCCCCTCTGTAAACTGTGGAAGAAATCTACTGACCTTTTGTGCTTCTGAGGTCCGGTTACTCCCTACCACATTACCTCCAGGATGCTAGCAAAGAGTCAGCATCTCCTTTGCATGCTGCCTCTTCTGCTCCTTTTCCACAGCTTCCAATTCCAAATACCCGGCCCCCAACTCAAGTCTCTTTAGCTCCAGATGGATCTTTAAGTCCTCTGCACAAAGGTTGAGCTGTCCGTTCCCTGAGTGTTGTACATCTCCATGGCCAGTCTGATCATCCTCTTGGTTGCTGTTTTCTGATGCAGCTGTGACCAAAGCTGCAATCACATCTGCCTTGGTCAGGTTTACCTGCACCAGTCTTTTAGCCTCGCACATCTCAGCCAACTGGCTCCTTATCAGCTTTCCATGCTCCTCCGCTGACATGTGTGCCTGCTCTCCCTGACTAACTAAGCTCACAAAATAAATAAAACAATTATGATCTGAACTCTGAATATTCACTGCATGGCTGATTTAGAGTACAAAAACACCTTCAGTGATCTCTGTACACAAGCTACAGGAATTCACTATCCACACCACTAAAAGCCAGTTGCCAACCAATTAATATGTGGTGTGGATATCCCACCACTTCCAGACAATTAATATGTAACACCCATGCACTGGCCCAGCAATAAAGAGCCTCAATCCTCACCACTAACTCCAGTGAGGGGCATCCACATTGGGAAGGATAACAAATACACACAAAGTAAATAATTTCCCTTAAGAGCACTCAGAGATCACAGTCAGTCTGGGGATAGTCTCTCCCTTTCCCTCCAGATCCCCAATAAGATTCCCCACTGCCACAGCTATAGGGTCCAGATCTCAGCCTAGTGGTCAAGCTAAAACCTCCAGCACCCTCTCTGTTTAACCAGTGCTTCGTGTCCCTGCCCAAGTAGCTGACATACACACACTTTGAAATATGAGTTATATGCAAACACACAGACAATCCTGGGGAAGGCTGGCACAGGTTCTCCAGCTATGGCCCTTCTCTGCCAGGCTATAAGGTAGAAATCACTGCCACCAACCACTAATATCAGTTACTAATAAGGCCCTTATCAAAGGGTGTCCAATTATTACTGTGCAATATTATTATCCAAAGGGTAAGTGTAACTGAACACCCAGGCTTATTGTAGTGGCTTGGCCAGTATCACTATATACATGCCATGTACTCTAGAGCTTAAATTATCTCTACATAAAGCAGCCACAGTTGACAGGTTTAAAAATATTTAATAATAAATAATAAAAAACACAAGACAATACTTCTCACTACACAGGGCTAGTCAAGATTTCAGATATCACAGGAAAATGCTTAAAATAATACAGTAGAATAGTCTGACATCAGTACATAAAACAACTAGTCTAATCTTCCTATTTCCTACCTATATCTAAGAGCAAACACAGTTCTAATATAAACTTACATATAGAGCAAGACAGTGCTGGTGATGTTGGATGTTCTGAAGACAAATGCAAAATGCTCTGAGTCTCAGTCTCTCTCGGTCTCTCTCTCCAGTACTACTGACTCATTTCAGATTACATCATTTTTTATCTGGTTCCCAGGCTAACAGAAACTCAGAGTTTAGCAGCCATTTTGATCTTGTACCTGGTCAGGAAGCTACATTGTTGTTGTTGTTCTTTCAGCTTTTCCCAGTTAGGGGTCGCCACAGCGGAACTCCAGTCCGCTAATGACTGGCAGTAGATTTTTACGGTGCCGAGGTGCCAGCTCGACGCCCAATCTTCAACGAAGGCACGCCCATTCTACGCATGTCTTTCGAACGCCACTCAACCGCAGGGAGGACATGCAGACTCCACACAGAAGGTGCTCCAGCTGAGAATCGAACGGGAGAACCTCTTGCTGTGAGGCAACAATGCGACCGCTGCACCACCGCGACTTACATTCAAATTCTAGCAATTAACTCTGGTTTCAAAACAATAGCAAGAATTCCTTCATCCAGACATCTCGGCTCCGAGTTTTGAGTTTAAACAATTATACAAGGCTTGACGAATCAGCTATCCTCCAGCAGACTGCAACGTTGTTACATTTTTGAAGTTTAACATTTAACACCATTTTCTTCTATTTAAAAGAACAAGCCTGTGGCTTATATTAATATTTACAAATGACAGAATTATCTACAAAAGTCTATCTGGCTAGGCTAGCAGCCTTCACATATCTTCACACCAGTCACCAGCAGAGTACCTCAGGGCTCTATGCCAGGACAGCTCCTATTTGGCATGTACTTCTCTGAGGTAAAGGCTAATGTCAAGGGCTTTTGGCTAACCAAGTTCGCAGATGACTGTAAATTGGGAGCTACCATAGATCCCTCCTATGACACACACACACACACACACACACACACACACACACACACACACACACACACACACACACATACACATTACAAGAGGGTCTAACAGAATGATTAAGGCCAAAGTCATGGATTAAGACTTCATGCCAAGAAATACATTATAGTACCTTTTGGGAAAACTGCTGCCCAGTCTAATTATATGCCTAAGAGCTGACCTGGTAGTCAGGGATCTGGGAACATATGTAGGCAGTTATCTGGCCTTTAACCAACATGTGGCCAAGGTAGTAAGAAAATCATTCTACGTTGCATAACTTACAAATAAGGGCATAGCATCCAGCTCCAAGGAAACTTTGTTTGGCCCTTATCTGACCCATCATTGAGCATAAATCCCCCTTCATCATGTACCTGACCGGACATAAGCAACAGGTGAAACATCCACAAAGATTCCTTAGCAGGAGAATCCAGAGTATAAAAATTTTTGTCCTACATGGATCACCTTAAAGCCCTATCTCTCTATTCTGTCTCCTACAGGTTAGTGAGAAGCAATCTTTACTTGGCATATAAGGCATGCTAGGATCCAGCTCTTATGGACCTTTTGAACACCCACAAAACTAAGTGCATCAGCACCACTAGAACTAAAGATTTAAATTTTGCTTGCGACATAAATAAGACATGTTGACCGATATGTGTCTCAGAAGACCTCAGTGCTCTGGAGCAGCCTCCCCATCCATGTGAAGCAGAGTCCATCAGTAACAATATTTAAATGTACCCTTGACCAATGGATGGGAAATCAGACAGAGGCAGACAGTAATGTCCAAACTAACATACCTCCAACATAACCTCTAGAAACTTCCTAACTAGCATACCCCCTCTTAATAAATGCTCATAATACATAGACTTATAAAGGCCTGATGGATATCTTATAGGTTCATAAGTATATGCTAGGTTTTTATTAAAATATAAACAGCAATAGACTGAATCTATGATCTACCCACAACAGCTAATGGGCAGAAATGAGGACTGGTTATATTTCTTTGCACTTTTTGTACATTAAAAATAGAGGGCACAATCAAATTATCTATCTGTATGTAATTATAAATAGATGGTGTTATGACCTTCTGTAAAAATGAATCATACGGCCTCATATTAAATTGCAAACCACATTGATTTAATTTCTAGAAACAGAAACATATTTGTCATTATCCTGTAAAAGAATAAATATTTGACAAATATAATTAAGAGGCCCATGATGACTAAACCCCCCCCCCCAGAATCAGGTTTTATAGGGTATAGAATATGGTCCCATGTAAGCTTGTTTAATAAGTCTTCCTCCTCTGGTAAGAAACTGGACCATTTGAGTTTTGAGGTCATCACTATATAGCCTTTCAAATAAACTCAATACAGAATGTAATTGGGGGCTATATGTACTTTTTCCCATTAAACATTTTGATGGTGTCAAGTTCAACTGCTAATTTTTATTGTTCAATAACAAATTCAGTTTTCTTATAAATAAATGTAAGTCTCTTATGACATCAGAAATGTCCTTTTACATTGAAGCTGCAAATGTAAAATCCTTTTCAAAAAATGCCTGATATTGTTCATCAGTCTCAAGATGACTCTAGTTAATTATTTTAAAACCATTGATTTCTGAAACAGAAGTACCTTGCAAAGTCATGCTGCTTTCAGTTAGTATACTTTAACAAGATACTTTAATTTCAGTTAGTATACTTTAACAACATACTTTAATTTCAGTTAGTATACTTTAACAACATACTTTAATTTCATTTAGTATACTTTAACAAGATACTTTAATTTCAGTTAGTATACTTTAACAACATACTTTCATTTCAGTTAGTATACTTTAACAACATACTTTAATTTCAGTTAGTATACTTTAACAACATACTTTCATTTCAGTTAGTATACTTTAACAACATACTTTAATTTCAGTTAGTATACTTTAACAACATACTTTCATTTCAGTTAGTATACTTTAACAACATACTTTAATTTCAGTTAGTATACTTTAACAACATACTTTAATTTCAGTTAGTATACTTTAACAACATACTTTCATTTCAGTTAGTATACTTTAACAACATACTTTCATTTCAGTTAGTATACTTTAACAACATACTTTCATTTCAGTTAGTATACTTTAACAACATACTTTCATTTCAGTTAGTATACTTTAACAACATACTTTCATTTCAGTTAGTATACTTTAACAACATACTTTCATTTCAGTTAGTATACTTTAACAACATACTTTAATTTCAGTTAGTATACTTTAACAACATACTTTAATTTCAGTTAGTATACTTTAACAACATAC
This sequence comes from Protopterus annectens, assembly GCF_019279795.1. Lineage (NCBI taxonomy): Eukaryota > Metazoa > Chordata > Ceratodontiformes > Protopteridae > Protopterus > Protopterus annectens. The sequence goes on from NC_056739.1 coordinate 202,702,002, forward strand.
TTTAATTTCAGTTAGTATACTTTAACAACATACTTTCATTTCAGTTAGTATACTTTAACAACATACTTTCATTTCAGTTAGTATACTTTAACAACATACTTTCATTTCAGTTAGTATACTTTAACAACATACTTTAATTTCAGTTAGTATACTTTAACAACATACTTTCATTTCAGTTAGTATACTTTAACAACATACTTTCATTTCAGTTAGTATACTTTAACAACATACTTTAATTTCAGTTAGTATACTTTAACAACATACTTTCATTTCAGTTAGTATACTTTAACAACATACTTTCATTTCAGTTAGTATACTTTAACAACATACTTTAATTTCATTGCATCAAGGTTCACCCAAAGAACTACCAATGAAAATTAAGGAAGAATAAGCATGTTCATCTATCTACTCCACACCCGACATCAACCTTTCCTCATCCGTCTCATACATGATCCCCTTGGGTTTTCCAATTTCTAATAATTTAGATGGATTCAGGTATTAATTGCACAAATTAACTAAAATACCTGACTGCATTATTGGTAGAAATTCTAAAGAGTCCTTCAGGGGTAAATTTTCCAAAGATATATTTCCAGTCTTAATGTTAGAATTCTCGCTGGAGAAATTTCTCTCACTAACATTAATTATTATCATAATTACCCCCCTTTTTTCCTTCTTTTTCTACATTGGGTTGGGGTATCATGTCTGCTGCCACCATCTCTTTCATTTCAGTGCCAGTCTCCTACCTTTTTGAAAGTTTTTTTTTTTTGCACGGTCCATCTGTCTCTTTGCTGAGCGCCCTTATTTCTTCTTGTCTTCTTCCTGTCTGTTCCAAATCTCCTTCACCAAATTGTCTTCTGATTTCATGCTCATGTGCAAGAACCAGTTTAATCTGTTCTTTTGAACTTCTCTGCAATTGGAGCTACTCATGTATCTGCTCCTAATATGTTGCCCTCATTTCTTCATCTATCCCACAGTGTACATTTTATCACCCATCTCAGGCACTTCATATCCTTCACCCCTAGCTTCCTCATCTGCTCTGCTTTTACTGTCCAGGTTTCTGTACCATACATTAGTACTGGTTGCACCACTGTTTTCTAAACCTTACTTTTCAGCTTCTTTGAAATTCTTATGTCACACACTATCCCTGATAGACTTTGCCAGTTGGCTGCAGCTCCTCTGATTCTAGCTTGACCTCCTCATTCAGACTTCTTTTCTACTCAGTCACCTCTCCCAGATACATAAAGTTGCTAACCTCATCCACTATTTTCTCTTCTATCTCCGTTTTCATCTTCTTCTGACTTCCCCCATTTGCTGCCATTACAACTGTCTTAATTGGGCACAGTTTCATCCTGTATGCTTTCAGTTTTGCATTGCATTCCCTAGCATTTTGTGAAGTTCTAGCTCAGAGACTGTCTGTAATACCACATTGTCTGTATACAACAGCTTTGTTAATCTGTCCCTTCAGCCTGTTTGCTAATGATGTCCATCACCAGCATGAACAATAGTGGGCTCAAAGCTGAACCCTGATGCAGACCTTCACCCACTTAACTCACTCAACATCGTGAACATATCTGCTGTGACCCCATTTGAGCTGCTACTTTCCCTGACTTCATTTTCATTAGTGCTGTTACTACTACTTCTAGGATGAGCTCATCTTCTCTTTGTAGACTGTGCCTGGGGCAGTACAACTTCTGTATGGTTTTCTTCATTCAGAAGCTGCTGGAAATACTCTTTCTATCTGCCATTGATGTCCTGTGGACTGGTGAGCAGGTTGTTGTTGGCATCCCTTATAAAGGCTTCCTGATGATTATTTTCTTTATCTTTCTGTCTTTGCCTTGCAATCTGATACAGCTTGTATGTGTCATCTGTGAGTCTCTTTCCAGCAGCAGGTAGAGTGCCTCTAATGCCTTGTTTGCTATTGGAAGTACTCTCTTAGCCTCTTTGTTTCTCAACCTGTATTCCTTCTTTGCTTGGTCTGTCTTTTTCTGTACACATCCTTTCTTTTGATGACTTCCTGAACTTCTAGATTTTACCACAAGCTTTCTTTTTGCACTTTAGTCCCATACTTGGCTCGGCCACATATCCTATATTCCTCACACATATTGCTTTGAGGAGCAATCATTCTACAAATCCACCTATTTCCTCTTCTTCCTGAGGTGCTAGAATGCTGGGTATTTCCCTGAACTCTTGTGCTTCTGCTCCAGTCATCTTCTAGGTCTTCAAGTCTGGTGAATGTTGAGCTAACCATTTGAAATGTTGGGACCCACTAGAACAAGTCCCAAAATACGGAGACTAAATGGCTGAAAAAACAGAAGTACATATACTAAATCAGAGATGCCTTTTATTGGAATATTCCCTTTTCTCTAAGGTATGGTGATCTTGGAGCTGGTATATATATAAGTTTTGGGGGTTAGAGGGGTTTGACCCCCCTCACATGGGGGTGCAGGGGGAGGAGAAGCTTTAAGGAGAACAGCGATTTATTTTTGGTCTTTTTTTTAGTTTGCTACCACTTGGTGCCAACATTTGAATAGGGAGATTATCTGTTGACCTTAGTCTTTTCTGGCCACTGCTTGTAGTTGCTTATGGCAACCAGTTGTTTATGCCATGAGTCATCTGTTTCACTGTGGATGACTTTGCAGTCACTGATTTTACCCCAGAGCCCTTTCCTTACTAGGCCGAAGTCTGCCTGAGTTGCATGTTGGCCACTCTTGTATGTGATCTTGTGACTGTCTCTCTTGCTGCAGCATTTGTTGGCTAGCATCAAGATATTTGCCAAACAGAAGTCTAAAATGGCATTATTATTACTTATTATGTTGGATGTAAATTTTGTAGGCAGAGAGTAAGACTTTGACTACTCATAGTCAAGTTGATCATGCTCCAACTTATTTTACTTTTTTATCCCTCACTTTATTACGATGTGCATTCACCTTAATATAAAAATGTACAAATCTGTCCTGTAGCATGCCAAAGAAAAGATCAGTTGTAATAGTTATCTTTCAGCTGCCAAACCGTCCATCAATTTTTTACTGATTTTAATAAAAGCAAATATCAGCTCACACCCAGATTAATCAAAAATTTCCGATGATTTATGATGTAAAACTATACCATCAGGAAACTAATTTGGAAGTTTCCATTTCCCTAAAATTTTAGGCACTCATTTTACCTTTATATAATCACAAGATATGTTATTGCCTACTTGTAAGCTATGATAGCTAGTTATTCCTTTTCAAATTTTCTCATAAGGGCAGCCAAGTTATCATCTCTGCCTTCTGGAAGTTGAACCACTGTTCAATTCATATATCTGGGGAAAGTAACCCATCTTCATACTCCTTCCATTACCTATGTTTCTTTCCCATACCATATTACCATTGTAATTAATATTCTGGGAAACAGGGTTTGAAGGCAAACTGCTAACAGACACATTTTAACTGGTATATTATAATGTGATATTTCATGCTCAGCACAAGCATTCAAAATATGCAGTTGTGTTGTAGGTAAATCCATTTCTGGATTCAGTAAGGTTGAAGGATGGCATTTGTAGTGTACTGGCATGGTTGTAAAGAGCAAATTAGTTGTGTTAGTATGTTAATCACTCAAGTCACTTTACCAGTAACCATGAACAAAGTCATGGGTTGACACTCTGTGGTTCTCTCCTCTACCCTCTTGTCACTAGATAAGGAAATAATTCTAGTGTGTGGCATGTCAAAGACTGTACTGTTCTCAGAAAGAAAGGTCATAATATGAATAAGGATGAAAGCACTTAAATTTAATAATATGCAATAGAATTTTAATAAATAAGTGTGGTTGCGTGGGTTTCCTCCAGGTGCTCCTGTTTCCTCCCATGCTGTAGGTAGATTGGACTCTCTAAATTGGCCCTAGGCATGAGTGCGTACATGTGTTTACCTTCTGTGGAAGGTTGGGCACTGGGCTGGCAACTTGACACTGTAAAACTCCACTGCCAATCATGAGCGGACATGTGATCCACTGTGGTGACTCCTAACTGGGAAAAGCCAAAAGAAGAAGAAGAAGAAGTATGGTTTGGTTTACTAAGCTCTATCACCACCTGATAAATAAAACCTTGAAATGGTTCATAGTTTATTTTTGCTTGTCTGTAATATTGCGCCATTTCTTGTTTGATTCTTCATTTCTGTACCAAACCAACTATCAAAATGTTATTTTGGCTGGAGAACTGAATATACCAAATATCCACTGGGATAACAACAATGTGTATTTGTTTACCATAGGGCATAATTCTGCCATTGTGACGACGATACAACAAACTGGCAAACTCAGGTAAACAGTACACAAGTAATTTATTAATTAAATGAAGCACTTTTCATCTAGAACAATGTCTTAGACTTCTTCAGATAAAATACTCACTATCCAACACAGTTTAAAAAGCAGTTTCAGTGTCATGTGACCCAAATTAATATATGTAATTAGTCACAGTAAGATTATTTAACCCTTCAGAAGCCATACATATAAAAATGTTATATTTGTTAGTTATATATTTAGAGGTTTGTAAGAGTGGCTTCTGAAGGGTTAAATAATCTTCAGAAGCCATACATGTAAAAATGTTATATTTGTTAGTTATATATTTAGAGGTTTATAAGAGTGGCTTCTGAAGGGTTAAATAATCTTACTGTGACTAATTACATATGTTAATTTGGGTCACATGACACTGAAACTGCTTTTTAAACTGTGTTGGATAGTGAGTATTTTATCTGAAGAAGTCTAAGACATTACCAGATTGGCAAATACGTGTGCCACGTGTGCTCCCATTGCTACACTACTTATTTGCTGGTAAGTTTCTTTACGAAACATGAAAAAATTATTATATAACACTATTTCCATTAATTGACAAGTGACAACAATATCTTGAGACTGGAGTTAACTTTATCTAAGTAAAGTCTCATAAACTCAATCCCCTCATTCTGTTCTGTTGCAGTATACAATGACCAAACATCCAATGTTCATAGCAATGTTTCATCCCCATGAAAATTAAAGAGCCGTAGCTCATCTAAAAACATCCATGAATCTTTTAGAAACCACTTACTGCTTTGTAGTATAGGGTTGAGTATTTCATCCAAATAGATAAAAATTTTTGAGGTTTTACTAAACGGGTCTGAAACTATTGGCCTAAATGGAGGATGTTTTACATCTTTGTGAATTTTGGGGTTGCCAAATAGCGTCCCCCACTGTGGCTGTTCAACACTAAGAAACTCAAATAAATCTACTGAAATATACTGTTGATATAATAAACCCAATAAAATAAGATCTAGTTCTTGAAACTTTTTCCTAACTGTATCTTTAAATATTTTCCAACTTCAGCCAACATGTACCCTATTATTCTATAATAATCACTGTTGTTCATAATAACCAATCCCTGTCCTTTGTCAGCTTTCATATACCTAATGTCGCTGTATGAAACAAGTTGTTTTAGAGCCAGAGTCTGTTCTTTTGTTAAATTCTCCTTATGCCTGTACCAAAAACGACCGTTGTTATCTTGTAAACTATATATATCATTCTCACATATCATAGAAAAAGTGTTCAAGGTATTAACTAATGGGGGATTGACTTTCCTTTTCTTACTTAAATGACTAGTATTTTGGTCAGGTAATCCATGAAAAAGATATTTTAAATTGAGTTTTCTGACATATAGTTTGAAATCTAATATGGTATCTATAACTCTTGCAGGTAAAAAAGAAAAACCTTTTTTAAGCACCTCTACTTGCACATTGTTAAACTCTCTATCACTTAAATTGTAAATTTCCTGTTTAAAGGCTAATGCTCCTTGTTTTTGCCCTTCCTCTTGCCTCCAGCTGCAAATGCCTCCTGATTGGGAGAGGGGGCTGCTGGTTCCATTTGTCTGCGTGATAAAAGAAACACTATCCTCACTATCCACACTAGAAACACTAGTTAACGGATCTCTGCTACTATTACTAGGCTGTTGATTGTTCTTAGAAACTGTGTCAGAAAAGGAATTAAGTCTGTACAATGAACTAATCTTCTGAAATGAACTTTTTCCATATTTAAAGTTAAAGTTATTGTTATTTTTCTTTTTGTTAACCAAATATGCCTGCTTCTGCTGATATGCCTGATTGACTCGTAACAGTTTTTTTTCTTTTTCTTAACCACAATACTGTTCACATGCTTGTACACTTTGTTTCCTAAACTGTCAAACAAATACTGATGCGAATGCAACATTGGGTGTTCCCTCAGGAAACCATACAGTCTAATGATTTCATTCTTTAAAATATCCATTTGTTCATTATTCCATTGCACAAGTAACTTAACTTCCAAACCCATATTGTTATTCAAGTCCTTTAACTTGTTAAACAACCCACTGTCAAACTTAACTGCGTTAGGAAAAGAATAAACTCTCAGACCTAGAGGAACAATGTTTAATTCAATACATTTGTTAAGGTACTGGTTTTCATAAATTAAAGTCTTAAATCTTAAAACTTTTTTCTCCAACAGGAGAAACTGATTTTTAAAGTCCGGCAAATCCTTTCATACCGGGTAAAAACCCACTGCTGAGTTACTGCTACTCGTTAAATCCTGGAATGGGTCTATTAGATTCTTTTCCAAAAAATCTGTTATTGGTTTGTTATTACCAAAAACCTCATCACAAACAATTGTCCCTTCATCCATAGAAGAATGATTGGAGCCATTCCCATTCTGAGAATGCGGATACCCGAGTCCATTACCTTTCATCTTCTCAAGTAGATTTTGCGCCCTGAGAATAACTTCCTGTAAGGTGGTAGTTAATGTGATGACTTCATCTGGTGTCGGATGTACGCTAATATCACAGTCTATAGAACGTTCAGTAGTCATAGTACCGATCTCACAAAACGTTACTTTATCCGAAAAGATAAAGTAAAAAAGACGTGTTACAATACATGACTTAAGCATCTAACAGAATAGACTGTAAGCCTCTTTCGACAACCACAGTGTACTTGATAAGTACGCTAGCTGCGAAATGCTGTCAATCCTTATACCCGTGTGTAACACTGATTACCAGCTCTAAAAAGAGCTTTTGTAAGAAGACAAACTTATAACCACGCTAGGAACATCAAACCATGAACGGAAAGGAATTAGTGAACTGCTGTCAATCCTTTTACCTTAGTCATTGTTCTAGATGAAAAGCACTTCATTTAATTAATAAACTACTTGTGTACTGTTTGCCTGAGTTTGTTAGTTTGTTGAGACCTTGTGGTGTTTTGTGTTTTCAAGAAGTGGTTATTGTGGTGTGGATACTTTGCCCCCCACTGCTTGCAAATTGTCAGTACCTCTCATGATCAACCCTTTCTTTCCCTATCACAAGTGTAAAGGGTGACTGAGAAGGGGTCATCATTAAAGCAACCATCAAAGTTGGTTCAGGTTTTGTTCCTTTGGCCATACATTTGCACATATCCATGCAGTGTGACACTACTTACTTCTGAAAGAAGACAACATTGGAGGGATGTGCCACCCTCTTACATGAGATTCAGACTTATTTCCCCCCCTTCACTTTACAGAACTATTCTGTTTTCATCTGATTATATCATACCTTGCATAAATCAGCATTTTTTGTTGGTGTTCAGACAGTCGGCTGTACTAGCCAAGGCAATTTTATCTCAGTGGTCTGAAGGTCTGGCTTCACCACCTCCCTATACTTGTGCTATACCCACAACTAAGAATCAGATGCTAATTATCCCCTGGCTGGGGCATTGTAAGGAAGCTCTGTTGGGATGTTATTCTCAGGGGGTTATTAGGACTTCTTCTTATGCCCTAATGGTATCTCCTTCACTTCCAAAGTGCTTGCTGTCACCGAGCAGATTACAGTGCCTGGCTAAACCTACAAGTGTTGTTCCACATGAATGCCACTTGCAGCTACCATGCAATCAGACTACTTAGCAAGATAAGCACAAACCCTGGCTCTTCTGCACTTCTGCCTGGCCAGTGTCAGGTATCAGCAATGCTAGCAAGCTGGTAGGCAGGCATATGCTATGCACTTTACTGCATATACTATTTTAAACATGACTGTGAATTATGAGATGTGCTAGAATTATTTTTTAAACATCTAGCAAACTTACCATGATTACATTTTATTAAGTTATTTTGTTAATTTAAATTTATCAGACTGCACAGATGGCTCTTTTTTTAAACAGATACATTAATTTCATGATATTTTTTCTATACTGAAAGTATATTTTGTCCAGAAAGACGTACTGTCCAAAGTGGAGATGAATACTTCACTTGTATGGGGGGGGGGGCACATACTGGAAGATGACATACAATTTTGACTATACACCTGAGCTCTAAGATGGGCAAGTTAACATTAGCTCTTCATTGCCATTTACCCCCCCTAGAAGTTGTAGTCAGGGCTTTTCTCTCTCTGACGTGAAGCCAGATATTTTGGTGAGTGGGTGCATGGATGGGTGTGTGTCTCTATAAAGCACACACACATAAGGGGGAGAGACAGACTACTTTTACACATGGAAGAAAAACACTGTTTCAAGCACAGACAAGCAAAAAGCATTTTAGGTGATATGTTCTGCCAATAGTCTTTCTGGTTTCCTGTTTATTGCAGTATATTAGACTGTAGTGAAATAGTTTTGAGGGCTTGTAATCTATTTTCTAAAATTTCAGCTTCACAAATGCCCTCCAGATTCGATAAGAGCAGAGCTGTGGTAGTTGTATAGTAAGGCTTTGCAGAGACATGCAGGCCTGTTTCTTCTCCTTCTGCTGTTAGTGCTGCTGCGGCAAAGCCGATTAGCATGCAAATGATGAAGCAGTCACAGCTCCACAGATCGCATGAAAATCCTAGTGCAATAAATTCATATAATGAAAGCATTCAATGAACAGTTTACTTCATAGATTGTGGATATAATGATAACAAAGCAGTACTATTTCATAGACATAAAGCCTGACCTTGAATCTATAGCAGTTTTTTCCAGAAGACTGACTTTAATTTACATGCTATATGCTCTTAAAGTTGAAGAGGTCACTTTTTTAACACAGTTAACACTGGATGAGAAAAGAGACACACTAAGCATGTGCTCCTTATTTTTCATTTTTTCCATCCATATATTGTTTACCTTTTTAAACCTGCACAGACGGGTCCCTATCACTTCATCGAGTAAGTGAATATCGAATGCTTACATCGTCAAATATTCACGTACTCGAAGTTTGTGAATTTTTTTTTGCAGTACAGTGAAAATCGGGATTTTTGCCCTTTCCTCACTGTAGTGTGGTCTTGGAGTAGGAATATATATTTAGTGGGGGGTGTGGGGCTGCAGCCTCCCACAATAACTTCTTTGAGTACATGAATATTCAACGAAGTAAGCAATTATTTATGTACTTGATGAACTGACATAGATGGGCACAGACTTGTACCCTGAGGTATGCCATGGTTCTTTGATCAACAGGCATCAGCAATTTTGACTGTTGCTATTTAACCAAATCAGTTCCCAGTGAACACTCGGTCACCTGCTTGGATCTGTGCTGCACGGAAAGTTTTTCTTTCCCTATCCTAAATCCAGCTTTCTTTTTTTTTTTACTGTGAATATAATACATAACAGGCAAATCCCTCCTGCTCATGATGCTAATGTGCGCTAACACTTGGTGGGTTGATTTCCCTACACCCCCTTAACTTTAATATGCTAACTCTGGGATTGCACTATACTGGGGAAAAATGGAAAAAATCCCTTCATCCTGATATTCCATGATCACGTAAAAATACCACAGTACCACTAATCCATTTCAGTATGAATTTATTCAGTCATCCTACACCTACTAAAATGCATTTGAACATAATCTGGTTTAACTACGTACATGGTTCTCATATGCTTATGAATTTGTGTATATACATAAATCTGTATATATGTATATATAAATAGTTTTACAAATATGTATATGTTTCCATTATATAGCAGTGAATTCTCAGAGATTGAAGGCTTTTTATACTGTTTAATAAGAGTGAATACTCAGAAAAGCCAACAGTCTGTTTTTGTGTTTCAGCCTGCTGTCTGTGCAAGATTATGTTGTAGTGAAATAAACAGGAGTGCCAGATTGGGAATTGGAGGGGCCTTTTTTTAACTTCTCAACTTAGAAGAGTTTAAGAGTGCCAGATAATGGAACAGCCCTGGCAACTAAATGAGCAAGTAACAGTTCTGTTAGTGAAAGGGTTCATCTGAACAGAATGAGATTTAATTCATGTAATACATCACTTCTTTCAGAGCATCAGAAGCTAGCACATAGGGTCTGGGACACATCTCAGAACAGATGCAAGGTGGCAATTGTCAGCAAGGAACCCAAATAACTCATCTTCTCATGCTCCACTGCTGTTTGCAAGCATTCTTGACCATTTGGAAAGGTGTATCGTAAATGCTCCCACCACATACATACAAACAATTAATGTAGAAGAGAGCTGAGAAATTTGTTGCATCTCTAGTTGCTGTGACTTTAAAATAGAATGGAGGAAAAAAAAACATACAGACTGTAGATTCCAGCTTGCATCATCTAGCTGTTAATGTTAGCATTCCTGCCGCATCCATAATCTTCACAACAAGCTGGACAGCCAGTGCAGAAAGCCATTGTTGAAAGCTCCTGATAATGCACAATGCATTATTACTACAAACAGGGACTTGTATTGTGTCCTCTGGCTGCTGAACGGTGGCACTTCTAAGGAGAGAGACACTGCTGACCTAAGGCTGAGAAAACTGACAGACCTTTTTGCCCTTTATGATTCAGGGCCTCGAGTCTTTCCTGGCTAATATGTTTGTTTCTAACTCATTCCACAAAGTAGTAAAGTATGATCATTATGAAAAAAAAAGAGGGAGGAATCCCTGCTGAAAGAAAGCAGACTTCTGATTCCCCTACCAAGATGTTTCTATACCTGCAATGCACCAGAAATGCAATATTCTGAGGAACCTGGACATTTGGTTTTGATTATAGCAATGGAAGAACCTAAGCTCCTGACATTTTTTCACTGTACCAGTGAAAATATCAGTTGAATTTATGGTGGTGAACTTAGAAAAATGTAAAGCACAACTGCATGAATAGGGGCACAGCTAATTCACCACCTTAACTGTTGTGGTACTGCTAGAAAAATTCTAGACACATAAGGGCACTACTGCCACCCCTTTCCCCATTACTATTCCATAAATTGAAAGATTAGTTGATAATTTTGATTCATGTGTGCCTCGTCAATATGTATTGTTTAGTCGTTAGCTGGGTAAGTGAAATGGTCATTTTGAACCTTGTTTATATGCAGAAATGAAGACCTTTTCACATAAAACCGCCACCATTTGCATTGGTTACATTTTTTATTTGTCATTTCAGTCATGAAGCACATTTAATGCAGATTTTTTTTTTTTGTTTACTACAATATGAAGATAATGTTTTTCCCTGTATTATGTTGTATGATTATATAACACAGCTGTTGTGTGCTTTTGAAGAGCAGCCAGGTTTTTGAACATTGTGGCTTGTTGATATCTACTCATTACGCATAAAGATAATACATTTCTATCTAAACCTAAAATGGCCTTTTTGATTACATTATGAGAACTAGATGGGGCTACTACATACATTCATGAAACCTAGCCATGCGGGTATAGGCCATGCACCCAAAATAACAGTGTATATTCCAGGGGAAATACTGGCACAATCCAGAGTGAATTCTCCCTCTTTTTTCTGTTGCTGTTCTGCGCAGTCTGTCCCTCCTTCAGTACTATTTTGTTTTCTTGCTCAGGATTAGGCTTTCTGCCATTATTATGCTTGTTCATGTTTCATGCATACTGTAGTGCATCGTCCATACGTACAACATTATGTTACGCTAGTCGATTGCTTTTTTAAGGACACTCCATTGAATAGCATCTAAAAATAGGTACCTATGCCTAGTAAGCATGTTTAATTACCAAAAGCATGAAAAACAAGTAGTGGCCCAGAGTACTTAGGATGAGTACTTGTAATAATGGTGGGGGAGGACAAAAATAATGAAACGTGGAGTTGCCAAGACCCTGAACAATTTAAAAGAAGCTTAAAATGGAAGTTACAAAAAGAGGGATGCATTTTGGATTACACAGTTGAGGCTATGATATCTGTGTAAGGGGCAAGCAGGACTGGGGTGAGTATATTGCTTAAGATGTTTACCTCACAAACATAAGGTATAAGTGCTTACTTTATCTAGAATAAAAACAGTCTTGCTGTGGTTCCGCTGCTGCCGTTTTTCTGTTTTTTAAAGGTTTTGATTTCACAATTCAAGAACACGGTTTGAGTCTCATCTTTGACAGGGAAAATAGCTAGGCTTGAATGGCCCGCAAGGGCAGCTAGCCTCATACTTACCCATGAACCTAAGTTCAGAAAGTACAGGAATGTATCGCAATGACAAAAACCTGCTTTACTTAATTAATCTTGTATTGTCATGAGATTTAAATACAAGTTGCTAATTAATGTTGGAAAAGGTTAGTGCAAGCAGTACTGTGTAAGAAACATACACACAAAAAATAAATCTCCAAATTTAACATTCTGCTGAGCAATCAGGAAGACATGAAGTTTTTAACTCTTTTTAACAACTACTAAATATCAACATTTCTGCTATAATGTAGAACACTCAACACAATTCAACACATAAGGACTCTACCTCCAGGTGGCAGTGTAACCATTAGTGTTAGCCTTTCCACATCAGCTTCCTGACACTGCAGATGTTGACATCTGCTAGCCTGACCCAGTTAATTCTGTGGTACCTCCTCGCTCATATGAGACCTCAGGCTGCCTGATACAACACCTCTGCAGAGTTTGTACCTGCGAAGTAAGCGGTGAAGGTGTGATGCAGTTAATTGACACTACTTGTATTTCAAATCATTTCCACCTTCAATTCCACCAACATCAGCTTTTCAGTTCCTGGTGCTGCTTGCCTCTTTTTTGTACTATGAACCAGTCTAAGAACATTTTTAGAAGAACATAAATTGCAAACTATTTTCCTTTTATGCATGTAGCTATAAATTGCATTTTTCAGGGGCAGCTACTGAAGTACAAAAATTACAGAGTAATAGGTATAGAATAATAGGTATAGAATAGTGCACAGGTAACTGTTAGCAATGTAAAATATATTAAAATAAAATAAATTCAGCATGGTGTAAGTTATTATATTTTAATTGCATGCACAAGTGAGAAATGAACCCCAAATACTTGCAGTGACTCATTGCAGCTAACTGGAAGGTAGCTAGTACAGTTCATCCTGTGCTAGTGGTCGAGTTAAGGGGTGCTGTCTCCTCTGATGATATAAATCAGCTGGCTGAGTGATTTTATTTTACAAATGCTGTCTAGGAGACCTTGCACTAGTAATTCAGAAGCTGAGCATGTATGGTTAATAGTCAGTGCAAAAATGATTACCAATATCAAATGGCCAATAAAACTTAATTTCTAGCAGGTCCAAATCTGAGCTAATCTGCAAAACATGTTGTGGTACAGCCAGAAAGAAAGTTACTGGCTTATAAATGGATCTTTAACCTCATCTGTGTAACCTTTCTCCATGCATTTCTGGTGCTCACTATTCATTGAAGGACAGACACCACTGCCCCATTCTTCTCCTATTAATGCTCATGGATTTCCCAGACTTCCACATTTTATTTTTTTCCATTGTGTTAAATCTCAGTGCATCCTGAAGTATACTGTTGCGGTCATCCACACATTCCTCCATCAACCATATTTCTTCTAAATGTCTCTCACTTGCTTCATGGAATGCTATGTTATTTTAATGCAATCCTTTTTCTAAAATGTTCTTCCTTTCATCTGTACAGTTTGCCACAGAAACAATTCTCGACCATTCTTTTCCTGCAAAAAAAGACACTTACGCTCTGGGAAGATTTGGGAAAATAATCTGTACTTATTTTCCTGTTTTTTCCATTGGGTTATAAATTATATATCCTATATGTCCAATTTCCAGAAGTCTCTGGTTGAATAAGTCACAAAAATGTTGGTTTGGAAATCTCTCAATATTATGTCCAAAGCAGTATTTGACATAATCTACTGTAGCAGTGAAGTAACAGAAGCATTATACAATACTAAAACTGTGACTCATGTCTTCATAGGAAAGGTTTTAGACATTCCGCCTTCCAGGAGGATTTGCATCATGCCAATCTTGACACCCCCTTGAAAATGGCATTATTTGTTGTGGTCACTCTGGAAATCACTAAAGGTGTCCTGACAGTGGTTAAAACCACTGTTTTTAAGAAATGTAAATTACTTCATTTGTTAAGATCAAAAAAGTTGGCTAAATATCACAATTCGCAAAGGTCAGGTTATTTTGCCCCTCTTCCCAAAACAAAGTACATTAAGAATAACAGTTCAGACTCTTAACTGAACTAAGAGGTCATCTTTTGCTGTTCATGCTAAGACCTATCCTTCAAGTGAACATAGAATCAGGTTCTACTGCCCTCTCTCCATAGATCCCATGAAATATTGGAGAGGTCCTATATGATTCTGGATTACAGCATTTTAATCTATATATGTAAAACTATGCATGTCAGTACTCCAAATGCCAATGCTGCCATTTCTTAAGTACTTCTGGGTGGCGCTAACAGTTGTGCTTGATGCTGACTGGTACTTCAGCATCTGGGCTCTGGACTAGCATCACTTTCAATACAAATGGCATTTGGCTTTTCTCCACCACCTTGGATATTTGCCAATTAACTATCCATGGTGCTGAAAGATCACTGGCACTGCAATGTCATTGCATTCCCCTAATTAGCTCATTGGTTCCAAATGATCCCGTCACAGGTATCCTGACCTAGGTTTTGATTCTAGTACTGTCTACCTCTTTAATAGAAACAGTTCTGGTTATACTTTAGTACCATACTCTCTTTCCACTGGAAAGTTATGCAGGTGCTCAGGGATTTTGCTTTCTTAGTTATATGGATGGGAGATCGCAGATATACCCCAGGGATTACTTCACCTATATGCCTTCATTGTCTTCAGTTTGTCATCAGTGTACTCTATGGGAACAGGAAGATACCACATTGCTTCCAGTAAGGATTTCACAGAAAGCAACTTTTTTCCTAAGTGGCTTGCTAACTGGATTCTATTTGTTATCAAAGGACACACAGGCCATTGATTATTGTTGTAAACAGATATCCCACCCAGGAGGCAGGAGCTGTATCTCATGCATATTTCAGGAATGTGTCCATCTCAGGCACTTTTTCAGTAGCATTTGGGCAGCAGTGGACAATTTCATCAAGCTATGTAGTTTGGATGGCCACTCTAAATGTAGAGGATCTTTTAGAAGGGCAATGTCAGTGCTTCAAAGCATTTTGCACTCAATTTCTCCAGCCTTTTTTGACCTCCTACTGCCATTGTTGTGTAACCTAATGCTTCTGCTTCTTTCATGGCTGGAATACAGCAACAGCTGAGATCACATATTATTATTTATTTTTATTATATCTTAAGGCTGTCTTAAGTAACTTACAAGTCAAAAACTAATATATTTGTTAAATAGTAGTTTTCTTTCAGAAGAAACCCACTTCAGCCAGAGATCAAATCTGGACTCCATGAGATTACTTTTATCCTTTAATCTAGCTAGAAGGACAGTGCTTGAGGAACCAATAAGGCATCTCTTCTGACCTTGTGAACCTAAAAAGTGTCTATGTGAGACAACACAGAAGGAGGTACTCCAGTGTTCAACTCATTGCATGGAGTCCTGTTAAAGATTAACTAATACTTTGAATAACCATGCCAGTCTTTATCACTTTTCTTCTTCATGGTGTTTTCACATTGCATGAGCACTACTTGCGAAAACTAATGTCTCTCTCCCAACGATCTAGATAAATCACTTTTTGTGTTGATCATCTAAACAGCAGTATTGTGATCCCTATTACCATGAATTCACTAATTTCAAATCTTAAAGAAAATTTTAAGTCACCTCTTTCACTGAAAGGATTCTATGTATAACTGTCAATCATCCAATTGAAAAATAATTTGATCATTGAAAAGCTTAACAGTTCCTTAATAGTTTTTATTGTTATTTCAGTGTTCCATGAGTGCATTTTTTCCTGCTTTTTAATTTGGATTGTTATTGCAAACTGTGTTGTCTGTGTAATTGTTTGGTTTGTGTATTGCTGATCGCTATTCACTGACTACTTCTGAGGTGCGATATTCCTTATCACAGCAATTCATAATGCTGAATGAACTGGGCAGCATTCCCAGCCTGCAGTTTGGTCTTTAACCTTGTACCTTTGATGGCCTTTCTTCCAACCTCACATGTTAGTCTACCAGTTTGGTACTTACATTTGCTGCTTTCATTAAGCCTCCTTTTTGCTGCTTCTTGGTTTTCTTCTCCACACCATATTGCAACACAACACCTGTTCAGCACATCATTTAAACAGTATATTTTGTTTTCATTATCCCCGATCTCACTCTCTCTCTCTCTCTCTCTCTCTCTCTCTCTCTGTCTCTCTCTCTCTCTCTCTCTCTCTCTCTCTCTCGCACAGCTCTGCTTTTTTCTGTAGGTCTTCAGGCAGCTTCTGATTATCGTGGATCACATCTGCTTACCAGACATGTTTTAGTTTGCTGTCTTTTTATTTAACATCTCTGTACTCATTTTTAATACTTTGTATTCTTTCTCCTTCATGTAAATACTGCTGCTGGACAATATGAATATATAACTGTGTGCAATATTTCCAGTTAACCTTCCTGACTCAATCCACATCACATAGATTTTTGATATTTAATGTTGCTTGTTTGTCTTTGCCCGGTTAGGGGTCGCCACAGTGGAACTCCGGTCCGCTAATAATTGGCAGTTGATTTTTATGGTGCCAATTTGCCAGCCCGACGCCCAACCTTCAGTGAAGGCACACCTATTCACGCATGTCTTTCGGAGGCCACTTGACCGCGGGGAGGACATGCAGACTCCACACAGTAGGCACTCCAGCTGAGAATCGAACCAGGACAACCACTGTACCACCGCGGAATAATGTTATTGCTACCAATTATGCAGTCACTTCTTTACCATGCTGACATATATTTTCATTAATTCTAGACTTCTGAATGAACAATGTCATTTGAGAGCCCAGAGGGAAAACCCAGAATAAATTAAATCAGTCAGGAATGCACCTGTTTTAAGTTCATATTTGCTTTGCAATGTATCCTTACTGTAATTGCAGTACAAACTCCAAACTGTCTTAGAATAATATTCTAAGGTGCTGAAGGCACTCTGTACAGTGGATGTGGGTGTCCTGTACTGTGCATCTTTGTGTATATGACAACCAATACAATCAACCAACACTTAAATGCATTTTACTATTGATGAGAATTTTTTTTTTCCAGAATGGGTGTCATATTTTATCACTTATACTGTAAGTAAGACATAAAACTGCAGCCCAAAAAATATATTATAACTTATTAAATCTGCTTTATATCATCTTCCTCAAATACAGCTACAACATGACATCATCCCTTTCAACTGCCCAGATTTTCACAGAACATCCAGATTTTTCCTTATAAAGTTTCTGGTTTTCTAGCAAATCACTGAGAATTGAAGTCACTAAATAACGATGTACATTGAGACTCAGACTTCATATCCTTCAGAAAATCTATATTAGTACAAATCCTGTTATTCTAGCAACTTTCTAAGTTTGTAAGAACAATATTTAAAATCAGCCCCTATTTTTGGGCTTTGACCACCATTATTTTAAGCATTGTCCAGATTTATTGAGTTAAAAGGTTGAGAGGTATGATCATGACAGTTCTTGCAGTGTGCATGAGCAAAAACCTTAATGGTTTTCATACTTACATGTTCAAGATGCCAGACTGGTCTTTAAAACTGAATTGTTCCTTCCTCGACTAGAATACTAGATCTGTATTAACCTTTGCTCCCCAAAGAATTCGTCATTTAAAATGGAAGAGCACTGTGTTATACTTTGTAAAATAGGATGGCTGTCCATTAGACAGGGATTAACCCTGAGTACTCTCTCTGTAATATTTAAACCCCCTTTCCTGGCCTATTACTCATCACTCACTCACACTCTTGCAAAATCACATTACCCATTGCACAGACAGGAAGATGATTCTACCTTCATAGCTGACCCAAGTAAGAAACTTTTTTCATAATGTCCTCCTATCTTCTGGCTCTAACTTGTCAAATAACTAGGAATCCTGCATGATTCTCTCACTTCAAACAATCATCACTTGCTTCATATGTTATGCAAAATTAACATTTTATAATTCTTGTATGTAGTACTTGTAGTTATTGACAGCATTTCAGGTAATAGTGTTGATATTTACTAATTCTCATATATATTTTTATGATTCCAATCTATAATTCGTGTTACTCATTGCTTGCTAGCTACTGTATGTAACTACTTACAATTTGCTTGTGCTGTATTGTTATCTACATCTATCCAACAAATTGCTTCTTGGTTTACTAATTTATATTGAAATCTTTATTTATCCCAAGGCATTTTTCCATTTAAGCTGTCTTAAATATTTAATTCCTTAATAAAGATGAAACTATTGACAAGATGTAAGTTCCTTAAACATATGTATATCTTGTGTATATAGACTGCATATAGGCTGCACATAGACTGCTTCTGGCACCAGCATTCTACCACCCCCCTCAAAAAAAAAATGGGAAATGAGAGCATTTGATGTTTTTTTGGTAAGAGTCTATGATTTAAAATGAAAGTCTGTCAGTTATTCAACAGCTGGCTGTGTGAATTGGCATTTGACTGTTTAATTCATTCATTCATTCATCCTTTGATTACCTGCTTTATTCAATCCATAGAGACACTGGAGCCTATCCTGGATGTCACTGGGCACAATGCAGAACAACTATTCCCTGACAGTACATCACTCTACCTTGAGGCGCATGCACACACTCCTTCATGGCCAACACACACCCATGCCAGTTTGGACAATTAGCAATTCACCTAAGGCATGTGTTTGGCCTGTGGAAGGAAACTTTAGTACCTGGCAAAAACTCACACATGCACACAGAGAGGACATGCAAAATATATACAAAGGCATGACAGCTGGGGATGGAACTGGGGAACTAAGCACTTTAAAGCAGCAACACTACCCATAATGCAACCTCATTTTTGACCAGTTTGATGAATATATTAATTCCTCAAAATGAGTTGCTGCAAGCAGTTTTTTCTTTACCACAGTGTTTATTTTAATATTAGGAGGGATATAAGGTTTGATTATTAATTTATTGCTCAAGATTGCATTCATCGATTTTACAACAGAGCCTCCATATGGTACAGCCACAGTTATTACTCTAGAACCTCCATAAGGTACAGCCACGGTTATTACTCTAGAACCTCCATAAGGTACAGCCACAGTTATTACTGTATGGAGATGGTAGTTGAATTTCTTGTTAATTTGATATGACACCTGTTTTTATCAACAAGGATTTGTGAACTGACTGGACATTCTACCGAGCTTTGACGCCCATCTTAAACTAATAGATAGCAAGGAAGGTTCTAAGTGAATAACTTATCAGATGACACTTGGACACTTACTTAACTGAATTTGGTGAACTATAGTTTCTCCTTGGAAGTAATATTCTTTATGCTGCAACTGTTATTATATTTTACTATGTAACAATTTAGGCTGCCGTTAATGTTCTTCTTTTGACCATTATATTTTGTTTCTCTCTGTCTGGTCCAAGTGAAGCTAAAATGGTCCCTTCTAGATAAAATTAAAATCAACTAACAGTATTAATTGCATAAACATTGCACCAGCATAGTTTGGTTGGTAGTACAACTTGATGTAGATTAGAAGGCTATTGGTTTTGGTCCCACTTTAGGCCTGACTTCATATTTAAAATGATGGCAGGTTAGTACATCATGGGGGTGGGGTTGCATTGTAAGAACAAGCTGTTCTTCAGATGAGATAATTAAAACATACTCTTTCTAGCTGTCCTACTAATAGTGCAGTCCTGGTTTGGTGGCAGGGAATCCACTTAGAAGAGTACAATGCACTATGTGTAAAGGAAGAAGGAGATTGTTCTTTGTATTTTTGGTCGGTACTCCTCCTTTCGTAAAACTGCTGCCTCCACTTATCTTCCCTAGTATTCATACCTGTATGCAGACATGCATATGTGGGTGCCGTGTTTGGCACTGTGGTGTATGTTGTGTAACACAAATACCAATCCAGGTACTGCAAACCAGTTTAGTTCAAATAGTCACTGCCCTTTCCTACCAGCATTCGATTTCACTATGCTCTTCATACAATAATATGTACAGTTTGGCTTGGATCTCATTTGCACATTGCAGGCCCACATGGTTGCCTTTAACTCTAAATGCTGACCTAGGTCAAGTTTAGTGAATCACAGTAGATGGCCAGTGGTGTCACTACTTTATGGCTGTACCAGTTTACTCTACAATTCCATACTGGTATCTCATGAAGGCTGGTATATTTATACTCCAGGATTCATTTAGTTATTTTATTTTCACTTATTTTCACTTACAAAAAGCTACATTTATATTATAGCAATGTTTCTTCCTGTGCAGAAACTTCACATCATATTTCTTATAAACTTTACCCATTTACATACTTCATACCCAGACTCCAGACTGACTCCCTCATCTCATCCTATACATACTCTCTCATATAGCCCACTTTTCTGACCTATACAATGATTTTTTCCCTCCATTTTTCTTTATCTCCCACCCATTCCATATATGCTTCACCTCTCCAATCCAAGCTGTTTTTCTTTCCCAGTTCTATAACATCTACAGTTCATTCATGTAGCTTTTAAGTATCATTTAATTATTTTCCTGTTTCTGCTTAAAAAATCTTCCTCCATGTGCAGATCACACATACCTTGTCCCACATTTGTAGCACTTCTGTTACCATTAATTTTTGGATTATTGCCTCATCACTTACCTTGCCTGTCGTCACTGTTGTCTGTTTTCCAAAACTACCCTTCTGATCGTTGCATCATTACTTCTGTTTGTATTCCAGCTGCCATTACAGACAACAGTGGTCTTATTTCTGTGCGCTGCCTTGTACTTTTTTTCTGCCTTGTGTCTGTTATAGCTCTATGAGCCACCGTAGACCTTCGCTGAGTATATCCAAAAATGAGCATCAGCAAACTCTACCTATCCAGAGTATACAAACTGTAATTCAACATTACAATGAAAATTATTTTCCTGAAGCTTGGCGTTCAGCTCTGATTAATAGAAGTATCATCATAACTGTCAAACACTCTTGTCTTCAGTCTTCTTTGCAGCACAGTAGGATTTTATCAAATGCATTCTTTTTTCTGGCCCACAATGCTATTTGCATATAAAATGTCACAGCCATCTTTTTTGCTAGAGAATTTTAATTTCACAGTTCTGTTTCCAGCAGCTGTTCCTACTGAGTTCAGCCCCCTGACACTATTCTTCTAGCATGGCTCTTGTAACTAACCAAGAGTTCCGGTCTTGATCGCTCATATAAAAACTACTGCATGCATGAACCTTGTCAAGATGTGTCACCCACCAGGTCTCTAAATTGACTAGGAACTTTGAAGATACTCTTTTTCCTGTAAATATATATGAGTGTAGATGCCTGTAGGATGAAGCATCCGGTCTTTAGGTTTACATGCGAATGTGTTTACTAAGAAGTTTCAGCGTGATAGTCTATGAGTCAGACACTTGCTTTCCAAATTTCTCCATCACGTACAGCAAAGTAGTAATATAAATAAGAAGTGAGAAAAGGACAATTTCTTTCCTTAGCCCAGTGTTGCAGTAACTCTTACCGAACTGATTAATAGTGGCAGGGTTGCAAGTTTAATGGCATGCCCACACACACACACACACACACACACACATACACACACACACACACACACACACACACACACACACACACACACACACACACACTCACACACACACACACACACACACACACACACACACACACACACACACACACACACACACACACACACACACACACACACACACACACACACACACACACACACACACACACACACACACACACACACACACACACACACACGCACACACACTTAATAAATAATGGGAAGAATGAATGGTGTATACGTCTTAATATAAGGTACAGTGTCAGACCATAACAAAAATGAGGTTTGGGACAAACCAATTTGTCCAAGGCTATCTTTAGGAAGTTTAGAATACATTAAATGGGGGTGGGGTGAGTGCATAGAAAGATAGAAGGGTTAAGTATAGTGATAAGATAGGTTAGTTAGGCTTTATTTGGTGATGGGTTAATTGGTGTCGGGACTTACAAGAAGTGAGGTAGATCTAGGGT
This sequence comes from Protopterus annectens, assembly GCF_019279795.1. Taxonomy (NCBI): domain Eukaryota; kingdom Metazoa; phylum Chordata; order Ceratodontiformes; family Protopteridae; genus Protopterus; species Protopterus annectens. The sequence continues at coordinate 202,724,268 of NC_056739.1, forward strand.
GTGGCTTAGGTTTTATATTGTTGTAGTTGGGGAAGTGTTAATAAAGGTCAACAAATGTCTTTTGATGTCAGTGTGCATTACTGAAAGGGGGCCAGGACAACATACATTGACAGTTGTTGTGTTTTTCGGCTTTTCCCAGTTAGGGGTCGCCGCAGCGGAACTCCGGTCCGCTAATGATTAGTAGTTGATTTTTACGTGCCGGGTTACCAGCCCTGACATACAACCTTCAACGAAGGTACGCCCATTCACGCATGTCACCACGCAGAAGACGCTCTAGCTGAGAATCGAACCGGACAGCATCTTATTGTGAGGCGACAACGCTACCGCAGCACCACTACAGTAACAAAGTAAATTCATAGTGTGTGAGTGATTACTCAAAATGTAGCATACAAGTAAAAAGAAGGCAAGATGCTATATCTGAGATAATCAAGTCTGAAAAAGAGTGAGTGCTGTTATTGACAGGCACTTATATCACAGAAGTGTGAGGTGAGACACAGATGGGAAATAGACAAGTTATAAGTAAAGGTGAGACAGAGATGTGAGAGAAAGGCAGGAAAAGGTAGGTTGATCAGAAAGGAAAAGTGAGACACAAAGGAAACAGAGTATGCAGAAGAGTGAAGTGAGACACAATCAGGAAACAGCAGTGTTCAGAGGGGTGAAGTGAGAGACATGAAACATCAGAATGTTCATAAGGGAGAGGGTCAGACAAGAGACAATGGGGTAAAGAGAAAGCTGAAGTGAATCAAAGACAGGAGGTAATAGAATGTTGATAATGATGAGACGAGATGGGAAGTATTACATAACTATTTTCTATTACTGCATTTGCTAAAACCGATTGAGCATAATAGGAAGCCATTTTATAGAGACAAACTGTGGTAGGAGTAATGACATACACACTGATAAACTGTGTGTAGATTCTAAAGTTTATTGTCAAACACAAAAGCTTATTAATGCATTTGTACAACATTATAGGCATCTTGAGGCAATGTAGCAACTGCCTCATGTACACTGACAACCCTCTCCTCTTACCTCCCAACACTCAGACTTGTGTGAGATGCACTTGTATATCCAAATAAGCCAGGCACTCTCCAGCCAAGACCGGAATAGCTGGCCAAGAGGAGAAGGTCAACACTGGCACCACACCACATGGAACAAGTAGCCCTCCAGAACACACACCAGCTCTGCCTTCACATAAAAACACAAACCACACACCCATCTTTGTGGAGGATCTCAATAAAAATCTACCCAAACAGCAGAGACCTCCAAGGTAGAAACACACTTGACCACCACAACACAACACTAATAATGAGACTCATAACTCTCAACCAAAGCTCCTAGGGCAAAACAGCATGCCCAACACACTAGTCATAGGTGACTCAATAGTGAGGCACACTGATGTCCCACTCACCAGGTTGAATAAGGAGAAAGTAACAGTCAGCTGTCTGTCAGGTGCCAGGATCTGCCACATAACACACGCACTCAGGTCCCTCAACAAAAGGAACAAATATGACTGTCATTGTACATGTGGGTGTGAATAACCTGAGATGTACATCCCTGGAATACATGAAAAGAGACATGGAGGAGCTCTCGGATTATGTAGCCTAGGCGAGTATGACCCTAGCCCTAAGCAACATCCTACCCTCATCCAGAATGATACCACAGTACAAGCAGAAAATGATTGATTTCAACAATTGGCTAAGTTTCTGGTGTCATTCAAAAGGGATCCAGTATTTGTATGCCTGGGATGACATGATTGACAGACCTTGATGCTTTGCCAGAGATGGCCTGCATCTGTCACCCCTGGGCTTCTGGATACTGGCCAATGCTCTTTCCACCCCTATAGTGCCTTTTTTAGGAGGTGTTCCAAAGACCAAATTATCACTGTAACAGCTACAAACAAATGCAATCTGAGGGTCATGCTGCTCAATGCTAGAAGTCTAAATCTCAAAATGCACTTGCTCGAAGCACTCCTTAAAATGGATCACCCTGCACTACCAGGCTATAACTCATTCCACACCTTTCGGCCCCAGAACTTGGACCGAAGCTCCAAAGGCGGTGGTGTTTCCATATTCATAAAGGATGCGCATACCTCCAGACTGGTAACCCAACATAATGCATCAGAGATACTTCAGGTGCAGCTAACATTGGGTAAGACAGCGATTCAGGTCGTCCCCTGCTATAGGTCCCCAGCCAAGTCCCAAGAGTCACGCTCCACATTCCTAAGCACCGTGGAGAATATTAGGGTCCAACCTAACACTCTCATACTGGGCATCTTCAACTACCCCTCCATTAACTGGGAAAACTACTCATGTACCAATACAATTGCCCAACGTTTCCTAGAATTCATTAATTCCAATGACCTCGACCAGCTCATTCTTACCCCCACTAGAGGTAGAAACATCCCTGACCTGGTTGTTACTAACATGGGCGACCATTGCTCTACACCAATAGTCAACTTCTCCCTGGTTAGATCTGACCACAAACTAATCACCTTGGAAATTCACATACCTCCTACCTCCCCTGCAAAGGCAATCACCATGAAAACCTTCTCCAAAGCTAACTCTGGGCTCCTAAAAACAGAGGTGGCTAACTTCACATCACCCATGCAAATGGAAAATAGTTGCATGACCACCGAATCATACACCAATGCAATGTACAAACACGTGCACAAATGCATGGATCTCCCCATACCTAATAGAACCAAGATGCTCTCCCCCAAAAAAGGAAGCCAATCTGGTAGTCCTCTGCCATAAACAGACTCTACAACAGGAGGGGGAAACTGATGCAGAATAAGGTGAAGTCCCAAGACTGTAAAAACTCTCATCAGCCTCAACAAAAAGTTGAGATCCCTCATCAAATCCTCTAAAGCTAGCTAGGAAAACAGAATTGCAGCAGATAGTAAAGACAATCACAAGGCCTTCTATAGTTATGTAAAGAATCTCCACAGCAATACCCAGATTTGCTCTAAGCTACTGCACAATGGTACCTCCTATACCGAGCCAACAGATATTGCCAATATTACTGGCTGATAGATTCAGTGCCAACTTTACCCCTCTCTCCCCACCAAAGGACAAATCACAATACCAGTAGATTGCCAGGCACTCAGTATTACTGCTGCACAGGTTAAAACAGCACTGTCCATGTCCAAGAATACAGCTTTTATGGGACCTGACAATATCCCTGGCTGTGTTCTACATGAGCTATAGAGTGAACAGGGACTTCACCTGTGTGCCCTGTTCAATCACAACCTCACCTCAGGCTTTGTCCCTACCAAATAACGCACTGCTATAGTCATCCTTCTCCACAAAGGAAGCACAACTACAAACCCTGGCAACTATCACCCCCATTAGCCTAACAAGTCTGATATGAAAGCTATGGAACGCATCATCATGGACCTAATAATCAAAGATATAGGGAATCTCCAAACTCTGGACCCCACCCATTTGGTTTTGTGAAGGGCAGATCATACCTGCTCAACCTGGGCAACTTCTTTGAATCAGTCACCAGAGCTGTGGATGAAGGCAAGGTGGTTCATGTAGCCTACCTGTCCAAGGCCTTTGATACCATTCCCCACTCAGGAATCATAGAAAAACTCACTAAGCTAGGCATCAACCCCTATATCACTAGGTGGGTTGCAAACTGGCTCACAGATAGAACCCACTGTGTGAAAGTAGCTGACTCCAAGTCAGACTGCTGACCTGTTACGAGTGGAGTCCCACATGGTTCGGTCCTGGGTCATCTCCTGTTTGGTATCTACTTCTCTGAAGTCCAGGCCAACATGAAGGGACTCTGGCTGACAAAGTTCTCAGATGATTGCAAGTTGGGAGCTATTATTAATTCCTCAAATGATGCTGACATCCTAGAGAAAGGCCTCACTGAAACCAATGACTGGTGTCAGAACCATGGCCTTAAGCTCAATGCCAAAAAATGTGTTGTCATCCCCTTTGGGAAAAACCTGGATCCCATGAATTACCACATCGATGGTAGTCCACTGAACACAGAAGGAGTTACAAGAGATCTGGGAACACAGGTTGACACCAACCTCTCTTTTGACCACCACGTTAACACTGTGGTCAGAAAGTCCTTCTATGTGGCACATCTCATTACTAATGGTTTTGCATCCAGGAAGAAAGAGGTCATTGTCTCTCTCTACTCTTCCCTCATTAGGCCACTCATCGAGTACAATGCCCCATTTGGCATGTACCTCACTAGACACCTGCAACAACTGGAGAGGCCACAAAAGTACCTCACAAAGAGGATCCTAGGCCTTAAACACTTCACCTATATGAACAAACTCAAAAAACTCCAACTATTCTCTGTCTCATATCGCCTACTTAAAGGCGATCTCTTCTTGACTTATAAATCCATGTCTGATCCAGCTCTGTTAGAAATGTTACATCTAAAGAAATCCCTCACACCACACGCTCCAGAGACCTCAACCTCAATACCACAATCAACAGAACAAGCTGGAAGGACAGGTTCATAACCCAGAGACTGCCCATGCTATGGAACAGACTTCCCGTACATGTCAAACAGAGCACATCACTGGCCCTCTTCAAGAGAAATCTTGATGAGTGGATGGGAAATAGAAAATTCACCCGGGGATCACTCCAGTGGCTCTACTCGACAGAGGCACTGGGAACTAAGGTCAGGTGGCACAATGCCAGGGTAATCCTATGGGCTAGGCTTGTAAAGGCTCCAAGGCCATTAGCTTAGTACACACCTATAAACCTATGAACCTATTATGCAAAGCAGTCTGGCTCCAAAATGAGGTGATAAATTCCACTAACAACATCAAGTTGACTTCAGATACTGAAAATAAATTTGATTATATTTTAAATGCGCTAAGCAAACTTGACCCAAAAAAAGCACAGGGAGGAGACAATTAATAATAATGACATGAGAACACTTTGACATAAACTTACAGTGCCATTACATTTGTTATTCATTAGCTCATTACTAGACATCACTTTGTTGACAAGAGGTTAATGTGGAACACAGACCCTAGCAATGTGTGGCAAACAGTCAAAATGTGGAACATCCTATTTTTACTTTGTGCAAAAATGCACAATTTCCTTGGTGCCTAGATGAAGCAAAAGCATTACGTTAAAGCATACATCAGCCAAATATTAACAATGTGCATTTGTAAAATTCTTCTGCAGAAACATAGCTCATAATTCATGTCAAAATGTTTATTTTATAATATGCAAAAATGCTACTTTAAATAAGCGAATATGAAACAGGATTACTACTCTACAGAATCAAACTACAATTAACTGGCCAATAACACTATTACCTACAGCATTTACATGGCTCTGATGAATAAATTTTCTAACACCACTACCCTACTACATATTTCACATTAGAGATTCTTCTACATGTGCACATTGTTTGCACCATTAACTGCATGGAATCATTTAACAGTTGGGACATACTCAGCATACATTGCAGCTCCTTACTGGTAGGGCAATGATTAAACACAAGTTAGATATATAAATATATTTTCAATAAAATGTTACATGGGTAACCTCAGCTCTTTAGTCTAGTATGTAAATCAAAATCTAAATCCAATCAATAACACTGTAACAGACATTCTAACAAAAAAATAAGGTGGCATTATTATGATAGGGATTAAAGATTGTTATGAGACCTGTTATCAGTGATAACACCAATACTGTAGATTGTCGAACTGTGACAATAAAGACAACCTTGGAACATGTAACAATTGTCAGAGTGTATAGACCACCAAAGTCAAGTGCCTATGGCCTAGAGGAATTAATATATTTCGTGGATGAAACATAGGAGGGACAAATAATACTGGCTGGGGACTTAAATTTACCTGACAGATTGGAATATTATCAATTCAACAACATTAGTAAGGAAATTATTTATAATGTAGGTTGAGGAAGAAAAATTGCTTCAGAGTGTGAAAAAGCCAACCAGTGAATGAAACATACTAGACATTGTTTGTGTTCCTAAGGGAATGACGGTTACTTCATGTCATGTTTTACCACTGTTCATGTGCAGTTACTATGGGATTATAAAGTTTAAATTGTTGCTCGATAATTCTGCCAAATTGAATTCTAAACCAGTGCATGGAAGATTAATACCAGACCGTACAGAAGCAAAGCATTCACTATGTAAAACTAGCTGGAGTGCATGTTCAGTGGGAAAAAAGCCAGTAGGAATTTGACAAGTTTTGAAAGAGAAATCGAGTATAGAAAAATAAAAAAATGTTTAGCATCAGGTTCTAGGCACACACAATTAGGAGGATACATGTGCACAAGAACAATATACTTGATTAAGGTGAGAGACAAAAGATATAAGAAATGAAAAGGGATCAAACTATAATTTTGAAGACAGAAATAAACAAGCTGGACAGACAAATTAAACATAGCATAAGACAAGATCAAGAAAAGTATGAAGAAAAGGTATATAACAATATTGAGCATAATAGGAAGCCATTTTATATATTGAGCATAATAGGAAGCCATTTTATAGAGACATAAACTGTGGTAGGAGTAATGACATACACACTGATAAACTGTGTGTAGATTCTAAAGTTTATTGTCAAACACAAAAACATATTAATGCAGTTGCACAACACTATGCAAAACTGTTTGGCTCCAAAAGGTAGGTGATAAATTCCACTAATAACATCAAGGTAACTTCAGATACTGAAAATTAATTTGATTATATTGTAAAAGCGCTGAGAAAACTTGAACCAAAAAAAGCACAGGGAGGAGACAATTAGTAATAATGACACGAAAACATGTTGACATAAACTTACAGTACCATTACATCTGTTATTCACTAGGTCTGTGGCGATTCCACAAAATTAGAGACATGCACTTGTTAAATCTATCTTTATGGAAAAGGGGAATATGACAATGTTGTGGAAAATAATGGAGAAGGTTATTCTGGATAAATTATTGTCAAAACTGGAAAAGTTGGGACTTGAAACCATATATCAGGGTGCATATGTTGAAAATAAATCTATTACCACCTGTAACATGACATTCTATAACAACTGTAATAACAGCTATAAATGAAAAATTGTGCTGTGATGTAATTTACATAAACTTCAGTATTTGATACGGTCATACAAAAACACTGATCAATAAATTGGAACAACTTGTTATTGATGGAGTCTTGATAAGACTGATAGCTTTATGGCTTACAAGTAGGTTATGGAAAGTATAATCCGGGCAGGTAAAATTCTAAGTTACAGTCAGGGTGTCCCACAGGGCTCTGTCCTAGGCCCTTACTTGTTTAGAGTGTATCTTTCAGATCTATCTTTTTCATATGAAGTGTTCTGAAGTCTGAATGCAGATGACTTGAAAATAGATAAACTGGTTACATGTGTTACAGATAAGTCACATCTGCAAAAGAACTTGACTAAATTGACCATTTGGACACAACAGAATAACATACTGAGAAATGCATGAAAAACTAATCATGTAAGATTTGAGAGGCATAGACTGAAAAGTGAATATTTAATACAGCACATACTGATTGAAACTGTAGATTCATTTAGGGATCTGGATATATATGGGTAGATACAGTCTGGGTTGTTCTAATCATGCCAACCAATTAGTTATAGGTTATAGGCTCTATAAAAATATTTATAAAGTATAGGAAATCAGAAGTGATGAAATCATTGTTTGTTAGTTATATTAACCAAACTTGAATATGGAATAATAATATGAGTAAATTGGAAATAATATAGCACAAAAGAACTGAATGTTTGAGGTTGCTGTAATGGCTGCTCTGCTTACTGTACATGAGATTGCACTGCAAGATGAAGTTGTTTTCTCACAGTGACCTACAATACAACTATTACTGTTTATTAAGATTTCAGGTTTTCATCTAATTATATTCTGCTGAGTATCTAATGAACTTAGCTTCAGTTATTGGTTCAGTTATATACTGTGGGTATAATACCCAACCATCATGCAGTATTTGCAGTACTTTTCTCAAGTATTACTATTTGCATGATACTGCTTAGTATTATGGTTACACTACATTTAGCTCAGCTCATGTAGTTATTAATTCAGTTATATACTGTAGGTATAATGTCCAACCGTCGGGCAGTATTTGCATATATTTGCACAATACTACTTAGTATTACAGTTACACTACATTTAGTTCAGTTTACATCAGCTCCTTGGTGTAGAGTGATGATGTCCTTATTACCAGAACCATAGCGGGCTCATCTGGTAACTGGTGCAACTCTCTGAGCTGGCATCCTTCAACACTAACTTGAGGAGCAAAAAAAATATCCTGCCAATTGCACCCACTATGCATTAGCTATCTGCCCCCTCACCCTACCCTAGCTATACTTTTGCTTACTCTTCTGCTTACTACTTTCCAGGTAAAGGGATAGACTAGTGGCCCAATTGGTGGAGGATCTGATTGGGAATGGGATGAATGAAGAGGCTACACCTGCCCGCTTCTGTCAGGGGCAAGAAGAACGAGGACTGAGTGGCTCTGGCTTCCTGTATTGCCAGAAGAACCTGGAGTACATCATAAGGTTTCATCTTCCCAAGGATAGCCTTGAGGTGACATCACCACTTAGATAACCCCCCAAAGTCACATATTATATGCAAAAGAACTGCCTAGGGCATATAAAAATCCCTTAATCAGCAGCACTATGGTCTCCCAGCTCTTCCATTCCTCTTCTTCCAGTGCACTGATGATCCAAAGCTTTACTGTACCTTTAGGATCCCTCCATAGGAAGGACCAACCCAACAAATACTCATACTAGGAGGTCCTCATCAAAATCCTGGCAAGGGAAATGGATGAGATAGTTGGTACATAATAGAGAGACAAAGTCAGCGCTGCTTGGGAGATAAAAAAGTAGTAGTTTGGCTGAAATGCAGTGTTGCTTTGGCTCACTGATGAGACTTTATAGGTCCTGAAGCTTTGAATACAGTTCAGGCTCAGCTGTCCCACCTCATCTGCCCAATCCCCTACCTATTAGACATAGTGGACATCCTAAGTAACCAACATTTTGCTCTTTCTTTCCTGCCTATCATAAGAATTTGTCTGTCAACCCAATTCTGTCTTTAATTGTTAGTGTTTTTGACCCTATCACCTCTTCAGAAACGTTATACAAAACTACCACCACCCTCTTATTTTAAAATAATATTTCCCTTGAATTCACCCACCCTGCATCTTTAAATTGTGTTTTCTTGTTTTCATACATTTCTTCCTTAAAAGGGAGTAGACTCTCTAGCTATGTGGATTCCATTGATTTACTGTGGCTTCTGGTATAGACCTGCTTCATTTTTATTGGCCTTCGCTGCACTATGTCTGGTGTGTGTGTGTGTGTGTGTGTGTGTGTGTGTGTGTGTGTGTGTGTGTGTGTGTGTGTGTGTGTGTGTGTGTGTGTGTGTGTGTGTGTGTGTGTGTGTCTGTGCGCGTGTGCGCGCACATTGTTTGTGTGAGGATGATGTCTCCATAACTACACATACACTGTAGTCAAAGCAAAGACCTTACTAGCTGTTTGTAAAGACGGATAATATTTTTTTTTTGCTAATGGTGCTTCTTTGTCTGCATCTATATACGTCAGCATAATATCTTCCTGCTCGGTTATGCTGCTTGGTTATCCTTAGATCATCTGATACTCCTTTCCTGGGACATGAACTCTGAATTTATTATTTTACAATGTATGCAGTGAATTCGAACAGCTATGTTTGACTATACCTCAAATCTTTTCAGACCTTTTCCCAGTGTTTCTGTAACTTCTTGCAGACGAATCATGTTGTATAACACTGTTTTTTTTTTTTTTAGAGGTCCTACCCCACAATTGACTGAAAAGGTACCTCACTTCTTTTCATCTGAGTGGACTGTACATATATCTGTTGTCCTATTTTTAGCGAGTCATTTATTTATGGTAACAACTTAAGATCAATTCCTTAGCATAGTTTTCTTGCAAATGAATTGTCTGGTACTATGTGAAACACATTAGTCAAAGAAGACCACGTTTGAATCTAATTCTATTAAATTTAAGTATAACCTCCCTATAGTGAGTCCTTGCTGCTTATTGTTGATAATCAACTGATCTACAGATCTACATATAAGATAACTTCCCTATCTCCTCCCAAGATCCTAAAAAAAGTTCAGTTAAAGGTGTTAGTTCTCCCATCGTGTGTTTCAGAAGTCTTTGTGAATTCCATCAAGCTCCCATTTCTTCAAGCACCTGTACCTATATTTCTGTCAAGTCCCCTTCCTTTTGAAAATACCAGAATCTGCAACCCTCACCTCAAGCTCTTCTAGTGGCTAGATTTGTCAAATCTTCTCTACCGTTATAAAGACTAAACACAAAAAACAACAAGAATTTAGCAGCCTTAACTTCTCAAGATAATTGTTTGTTTACCCTACCCATTTTATATGCTGTTATTTATTTATTTTATTAGCACCAATATGCTCCGTTTCCTCCTTTAATCTTTACTTTCTTAGTAAATATAATGGTGTATTCAGAATCACGTAAGCAAGGAAACAAAATGTACCTGTTAACCAGCCAACCAGCCAACTAACCACCAATGTACTTCAAACAGTGACTGGCTCTTTCTTTTCCTCAAATACACCACAGAAAATAACACTCAGTATCTCAAGCTCCATGAAGTCAAACTTGAATAATCCACCATTGTAAGTCATATCACTCAAATTACTTAATTCGTAATTTTTTATTAATCAAATTAAATATAATTGAAATTCATTTAATAATTGTCTTATCAAAAAGTTTATCTAAAGTTCTTACAATTATTCAGTCAACATATGTTTCTAGAAGATCTAGGGGATCGGTTTGCAGACAGACAATCATCAGCTCTCTAGTCTTGCTGTATTGCTCTTTAATTTTCAGCTCCACTGGCAATGATATAAACTGGTTCACTTGATAACAGTTAGAATATAAGCTGTTAAACTTAGGTAACAGATTGTGAGTAATACAAAGTCAAGACAATAATTCAAGTTTTGATATCCTTTTAACTGCTCTCATACTCCTCCTGAGGTACAGCCAGAGGCTGTGTCATGTCAACTCATCACTTAGCTAACAAATGGGGAATAGTATGCAAGTCAGACACTAGGTTAATGTGCAGACGATTATTTCTAGTGTTTAGGGCTCCTTCAGTTCTGCATATAAGGTCTGTTTCATTTCATCTCAATAAGGATGAAAGAAAGATTTTTTTAGATACTATACTTTTAAATGAAATGCTCTATGTAATTTAACACTTTTTATTTTGTTATTTTGAACAGGTATAGCTTTTCAAGAAGTTTTTATGTTCTACTCAGAAACTATTGTCTTACACATGTCAGTTTATTTAAGTAAAACAATAAATGTTTTATACTTCTACCAGACAGACACATCATTGTTTTAATTTATTTAATTTAATTTTATTTATTTATGTATGAATGCATGATATGTATGTATGTATTTATTGCCATTGTTTACCAGGAATGTCCAGTTGGACAACAAGACCATTTTTCAGAGGAGGCCAGAGGAGAAAAGCTCCAGACATAATAACTTAATCATAAGCATTACCATAAAAATATATGATACACTCAGTTTAACATATGGACAAAAATAATAAAGTTAAGTTACAGAGCCTTGAATAGACAAACATAAGCACATCATGGACCTGATTCCAAAAGACTTGCTCTCAATGTAAGTGACCACTTATACTGAGGACAGGCTGAGAGAAGGTGTAATCTGGTCCCAGTAGTAAGTGTTTTTATAGATAGGCATTAAATCGAAGTAAGTCATTTACGCTGAGAGCAGGTCTTTCAGAATCAGACCATGCCTACACTGAGAAAAACTCTTGGGGAATCTGGCAGCATGTGGTAAATGAAAAAAAAAAAGTCCACGAAAGAAATTCAGTAGGAAGCTTTAGAAAATATGGATCTTGACTGCCTGACAAATTTTTCTATTTAATGAAAATGTTCCCATTTATGGGAAATAAAATCAGACTGCCAAAGAAGAATTTTTTGTATACATTGCCATACTGTCAAGTCTAATTATGGAATGTTCCTAACACAGCTGACAAAGCCCTGTGTCATTTGCTTTTCTAACCTTATTGAACCAATGATCTGTATCGCCAGTTAAGATGTTGAAAAATTATTCCAAACCTGCATTGACTACTTTTCTTTCCCATAAATTTAAAGGTAAGAACAATTATGCACTTTCATGTAAATTTCTAAATTAAAATAATAAAAACCTTGACAATCTTCCAAGCAATGGCACTCTGTGCTATTTTAGGAGAGCCTGCAAAGCCTGTATCTACATCTCTAGAACCGACTCTTTCTGTCACCCCCGACTGGCTCTGTTTACAGATTTAAACTGAGAGCTGATTGCAAAACTCAAAATTTAGCATATCTTGCTACTTGCACTAAGTGCTCTCATTTTTATGTAGGCAAGACTAACTTGCTGTTTAAAGATAGAATACTGAAGCATCTTAGTGACATAAGGTAGAGAAAATTCAACTAATTCTCTTGCTAAGCACAGCATGGATTGCCCAGGACATTGTTTTACATTCTTGGCTATACAACTGGTGCTTAAGGACAAAAGGGGAGGTGACATTTTGCATAGCACAGAAATGGCAGAGATGAGATGGATACTGAAATTATAAGCTGATAGGCTACCCGGCTTGAATGGGGTTGTCCCTTTAAACCAGGCATCGAGAGCATGCAAATTGCTTCATTAATTGCCCTATTAAGTACTTCTGTTGTAACATCCTAATTGGCTAGATTGTTAATGCATGTTATAGTCTCTTCTTTTTTAGGGCTTGATTTGTGTTAGAGTAGTAGATCTGATGAAGGGCTGATAGCCTGAAAGTGCTTATCTGTTCTGTTTTCTTTTTGTTTTTTGCTGTTGTTTTTTTTTTTATTTTTTTATTTTATTAAAGTGGTTTTAAACTGACATTGGCTGTGTTGACCACACCGTTTTTCCTGCTTCTCCTTTGATTTTCTAGAACACTCAGTCATGTTAAAAACTTATGTAGATGTTACAGTGAAGACTTTTTATACTCCATTATAATATGAAAAGTTGAGAAAGTGAGGTATAATTTTGTTCAAATTTAAAATAAAGTGACATGAGAGTGGCAGACAAAATATCGCCACAGTGCACACAAAGTTGAAAGAGCAAAAGCAGTAATTTTAGATTATAGTTGGGCAGTCCCTTCTTTAAATACATTGTCATATCCAAATAGATCTTTTAATGCAATACAGATATTTTTTTCAGGAACTAGAGAAAAGCTTATCTTTATTTATACGAGACTGTACCTTTACATGAATACATTTTTCAACAACTATGGATGCCAGCTAATTATGGCTACAGGTCTGAAGTTAAGGAATGGCTCAAGTTGACCTAAATGTACTGATAGAGGGAATGTCAGATTTATTTCATTAATGAGGAACTATCTCCTAATGCTATGGTTGATTAGATTCTTATTAGTCTAAAAATATAAGCTGTCGGCATTTGTATAAACTTGAAGTATCCATTCACTGAGGGTAGCGTGTTTTTCACCCTAACAAAAAAGTTTACATATAGTATACTTATTCACTCGGTTTAGTGTGATATGGCTGATAGCAAATTATTATGGAGCCAAAATAAGCTGAGCAGTCTTTTTAAAAGCTTTAAGGGTTAAGCTTGCTGAAATTCTTTAATTTGTGAAAACAATGTTATTGTATGAAAAAGAACACATATTCCTTAACACCTTATATCTGTTAAGGTCAGAGAGGCTTGCTAGATATTTTATATTTCCTCAAGGCTTTGACTCTGTCTTAATCAAGAATGAGGGTTTTAGTAGAAGTGGGAGTCACTCATAGGGGTTGTCAGCTCAAATGTAATGGGAGTACTGCAGTGAATACTTGTTAAGTAGCCCAAAATGAAGAATCCTCCTGGGAAGAATCCACCCCAAATTCTAAATATGGCTGACTTTGAGATTTCCTAGCTAGACATCATTCTTAGGTTTACTAGTCAAGAAAGCTCTTTCTAAACTCCTTTTAAATAAATCATATTCTTCTTTCAACAGGATAAGATAAACATTTTCCTTAATCTAAGTCCTCTGTTGAATCTGAAATGATATAAGGTACATACTGAAGAAACATTTTTAAGCTATCTTTGAAGGCAGCACAATGGTAAAGTGGTTAGTAATTACGTATCATCCTTCCTAATCATGGATGTCTAGTTACTAAGATCAGTTGTCAGTGGAATCCCTGGAAGAGTATCTCCAGTACAAAATGGCATGTAGATATTTCTATACTAGGCACAGAAACAAATGCATTTTACAAGAAAGTAAACGTAAGCATGTGAAGGTGTTATATTGCAAATATCTGAAGGTTTTAGGAGTATCTAACAAAAATAACATCTACTTGGAAAATGGAGAAAGGAGTTTAATGCAATGACTAAAATGCCTGTTTTGCATTTGTATTCTTCACTGCTTCAGGGTCTAGAATTTGAGCCTGGCTTCTAGCCCCTATTACCTATTTTGTGTTTACAGTATTATTGTTGTCAGCTGTTGCAATGTTGAGTTAGAAGTTATAGTTTCTTCCTAAAAATAAAAACACAAAAAAAACTGAAAATGGTACACAGTAATAAAGTGGTTCTATATGGGATAACCACAAACGTATTCAAATATTGGGGTAAACAAGTACTTGAGAAATACTGGAAACATGAACTTCAAAAACTTAGTACATAGAAGTTACAATGTCCTGCATGTTGTGAAAAATAAAATTATAAAGTATCAAGATATGCAAGTAGAAAGTAGAGCAATGTGGTTCAAGGACACCCATATACTTATATTAGTATTTGGAGCAACAGATTTAATCAGAAATAACTGCCAAGCATTTTTACATATGCAGGTAAGCCATTTGAATTACAGAATTGACCACTGTTGGTGTCCCACGGTTGTTGAGCTTTACTTGGAGGTGGTCATTTCATGGTCACTTATTACCTATGTGCTTGAGCATGATTGCTTGATTTGTTGTTTCCATGTATTTGTTTTACATGCTAAACACTGTAGTTATAAATGTGGGCTCAAACTGTACTGATCTTTTCTGACTGTAAGATCAAGAGTCTTAGAAAGAGAGAGAGAGATGATTTTATGCTTAAATGATCACTCTTGCACTAAGTTTAAATTGGAGCAATAATAGTTGGGTGTAGATTGGCTAGTCCTACAAAAAAATGCTTTGTTTAACTTTAATTGTTCAGATTCCATAAAATTGACTTACTTGCGAACACCTGTCCAGTTCATGAGTTCAGGTAAAAATAATTTCATGCAGCTGGGGCTGAACAGTTATGTTTAGAGCTTTGAGGTTTTGAACTATCACAGTGGGACATGGGTACAAAAGAGAATAATCTTTTGCCAAGAGTCTTAGCAAATATAAAAAAAATTTAATAAAACTGATTTCATGAACTTTACCTGTGCCCTGACTCAATAATGGGATCATTTCTGTCACTGCAACAAGAGAACCTATACAATTTTGAGAAATTAAACTCATAAAAGTGAAGGGTAGATACAGATATTGCATCACACAGGATAAGCTTTGAGTGCTGTAAAAATAAATAAATAAATAAATAAATATAGTGACAATTAACCTTGGTGAAAGGAAGCCTTAGAAGTAATACTCCTAAGAGTCTGTCCTCAAAAATAATCCTAGTCCCTATTTTCCAAAGGCCTAATTTCAGTAGTTTGTGTTGCAGTGTTAATGTTCCCTCCATGTGAAACTCAAAATGCCTGTTTGACTTTATTCCCCAAAACTTGTTGCACTGCACTGCATGATAATTTGTATCTAACTCACAATGATTCTGCTGTAGCACTGTTATTCTTCTCTTATAATGCACTACTTCTTCTTGTGTCCCTCTAAAATTGTCCAGCCTGTTCAATTTCAGACTGCAGTGGTGGTGCTGCGGTAGCGTTGTCGCCTCACAGTAAAACGTTGTCCTGTTCGATTCTCAGCTAAAGCGTCTTCCGTGTGGAGACATGCGTGAATGGGCGTACCTTTGTTGAAGGTTGTGCTTCAGAGCTGGCAACTCGGCATGTAAAAATATACTGCCAATCATTAGCAGACCGGAGTTCCGCTGTGGCGACCCCTAACTGGGAAAAGCCGAAAGACACACACTACAGTTTAAAGAGATACTGTATTTCTGGTAACTGTAGTATCATATTGTACTATCATGCTGTGGTTGATAAAGTCCTCCCTCATACCACGAAAGGAGGAATCAAAAAGCAAAAGTTCTATAATAGATGCTTCTAGTGCTCACCCAGAAAGACCACAGCAAAGACATTTGCAAATTATCTTTTATCAAAGTATCAAGGGGCTTAGGCTGCTGTGGTGCAGCGATTAGCATTGTTGCCTCACAACAAGAGGTTTTCCCATTTGATTCTTAGCTGCAGCTCCTTCTGTATGGAGTCTGCATGTCCTCCCCACAGTTGAGTGACATTTAAAGACATGCAGGTAAGTGCGTGCATGAATGGGTGTGCCTTCTTTGAAGGTTGGGCATCGGGCTGGCAACTCGGCACCATAAAAATCAACTGCCAATCATTAGTGGACCGGAGTTCCTCTGTGGCGACCCTTATCCTGGAAAAGCTGAAAGACTTTTAACTTTTTAAGTATCAAAGGAGATAGGCATGTTTTCCTTGAAAAAAATGTTTCAAAACACTGTCTCAGAAAATATACAATAACTACAAAGCTCTTTAATAAGCCAATTAGTTATTCAAGTCATACTCCACTATCTATAGACATGTTTCTTCTTTAGCTGGTGCCTTAAGTGTTGCATAACAAAGAAATATAGCTATATTCTGAAACAGTCAGCTTAAAAAGATGTTGCTGATGTGTTATCGCTTGACTGGGTAAAAAACTAAGTAAAAAAAAAAAAGCAATGTCAAATAGACGATGAATATGTAGTAAACCAGAAATTACAGCAAAATGCAAAACATGTATAAAGAAATTTGCTAACCTCCCTTCATTGAGGCTTCATGGGAGATGTCCAACATTTCTCTAAAAATTATATTTCAACATTCCGACTCATGAAGGGTGCTGAACAGCTGATTGTTTTTGGTTCATCATTTCTGAATGCACAGACAATTAGGCCTTCTTATAGAATGGGGCTTATATGAGATCTATGTATTTGTTTATGGTCACAGCTATTTTATTGCAGCAATAGACTATTAGCCTTTCTTGTCACAATTTAACCCAGAGAAAGGTAATTCAGCTTTGACTGTGGCACAGTTTCAGTGTTACATTTTGTTCCTTGGCAGAGCCTGAGTACAAACAAGTTTCCTTCACTCTAATGGCAGTCATGGTGTTCAGAATGCTTAAACAGGCCTGAGTAAGAGTGGTGCTTACCCTAAGGACACGCTATACATGGCTCAGTCTGTAGTGTTTCAAACAACTAGTGGCAAGATGGAAAAAATAATCTGTGTGTGTATGTGTGTCTATATATATATATATATATATATATATATATATATATATGTGTGTGTGTGTATACATATATATATATATATATATATATATATATATATATATATATGTGTGTATATACATATATATATATATATGTATACACACACACACACACACACACTGTTTGTTTTGCTAAGGTACAAGAAAGTCGACCTTAAAAGGTCGATGTATACAGAATGGTGACAGCTGCACTAGATCAACTATCCCTTGATGAGGGAATATTTCCTTTCCCTGGGGACTGTGTGATCTCAGAGTAAGTATATATAAATAATAGGGGGTGTTGGGGGCATTTGCTTGTAGGTCGGTTGTTGTTGGTTGCATGCGGCAAGAATTTTACTAGTGCATGAGCAGATGACTGTTGGCATTTCTGTTGTTGAGCTCTTGCAATTGACATTTTTGCTTGTGGTGTGTCGATGTAATGTAGCAATCCTATACACATATATATGTATATGTATTCCCATTAGGTCCACACAGAATGTCAGGCTTTCAAATTGCAGCTCAGGCTTCACCCAACAAACAAGTGGCTTTGTCCCAGTCTTACCTCAGGTTAATAACCATCCTTGTATAACCTATCTGTTCTGTCACTCCTATAACGGCTCCTCCTTACTTTGCATCAAACTATATATACCCCTAACTTAACTACCATCTTCCAGAGACTCTACAAACACTATACTTCTACGATTTAAGCACCACTCTTACTCAGGCCTGTTTCCCTCTCTACATTTACTCGGGGATCTTCTCCTGTGCACTGACAAACTCATCCACCCCTGTACTCTCACTACCATCATGACTGTTGCACTCTTTTATTGTATTCTCTATTTCTACTTTCTCCACTGAATGACTCATATGGTAACCATTTCTAAATTAACTTTTAATCATCCTGTAACTTAATATGTTAACACTACTGCAGTGTTATGGGTATAACAAGTTATCTCTTTCACCTTGATATATTTGTTTGGTGGTGCAGCGGTAGCATTGTCGCCTCATAGCAAGAGGTTCGATTCTCAGCTGGAGCACCTTCTGTGTAGTCTGCATGTCCCCGCAGTCGAGTGGCATTCGAAAGACATGCGTAAATGGGCATGCCTTTGTTGAAGGTTGGGCATCGAGCTGGCACTGTAAAAATCTACTGCCAATCATTAGCGGACCAGAGTTCCGTTGTGGCAACCCCTAACTGGGAAAATCCGAAAGAAAAACATATTTGTTTGAATTTTCATCTGCTGTAAAGACTATCTAGTGTTACTTTTCACATGTATCACTGTGCTTAATCTTCTTAGGTAAACATATATGTGTTTTGTTTAATAGTATGTATTTGCTGATTTGTTCTGGGGCCTCCACTGAAAAGTAAGATAGGTAGGTAGATAGATAGATAGATAGATAGATAGACAGACAGATAGATAGATAGATAGATAGATAGATAGATAGATAGATAGATAGATAGATAGATAGATAGACAGATAGACAGATAGATAGATAGATAGATAGATAGATAGATAGATAGATAGATAGATAGACAGATAGATAGATAGATAGATAGATAGATAGATAGATAGATAGATAGATAGATAGACAGACAGATAGAAGACAGACAGACAGACAGATAGATAGATATATAGATAGATGTGTGTGTGTGTGTGTGTGTGTGTGTGTGTGTGTGTGTGTGTGTGTGTGTGTGTGTGTGTGTATGTGTGTGTGTGCACACGCTCGCACGTCTGCAAAAAATGGTATATTACTAAAGAAACCAGTGAGTATTTTCCTAGCATACAGACAATGCTTCATATGCTGCTCTGACTAAAATACCAGCTAAAATAAAGTTTAATTGCAGAATATGAATGCATCTTGGTTTACAAGAGCCTATTATTTGGTGTAATAGGGAAAATGGAGGGCATTAAGGAGTAAACATCCAATAAAACTGAGCTGTCAGGTGGTGGTAACACAGCCAATGACAGATGGCAACTACTACTGAGGGCAAAGACAAATTGTGATGACACTGCATCCTGAGACAGGTCAGAAGCACCATCAAGTTTACACTAAATGTTGGGATAAACATCATGGTGATGACGTCAAATATATTAAGTATAAAAGTAAGGACAAGATGATATGCCCATGTACCAACCCTGATTAAGTTATAAACTAAAAGCATATTCTGCAATTATCATAACTTGTAACTACATCACCAAGCTCTGCTTCCAGTCTGATGTCTCTTACTTTTAATTGTCTGTCCATGAGAATTGTGTGTCCCTACTCGGGAATACTACTAACCCATTGTATATAATCATTTTGTTTTTATAATTGTTTGCTAACTTCTGTGTAATCTATGTAAGCTTGTCTATATGGAGCTTTTCTCCCCGGGCCTCCGCTGAAAATGGACATGTATCCAGTTGGGCTATCCCGGTAAACAAATGAAAAATAAATAAATAAATAATAAATATGCTTGACGTGCCTATTCAAATGCCTTCCTGTTCACCAACCTTAGAAATATCCCATGAGACCACACCTGATATCCCATGAGACTACACCTCTCAACCTCTTAGGCCAAGAATTGTAGAAAAAGCCAAAAAATAGTGGGGCAGAGATAAAGGCCCAAATCAAGAACATATTTTAAATATTGTCCTTATAGGTCTTGAATTAAAATCCATCTTCCAAAGGATATGAAGTTTGAAACTGAACTGTATGTCATTATTTAGTAACTTGAAACCTCCATAATTTGCCAAAAAAGCAAATCATGATGCAAAAATCTGGACAATTGAAAGGTACGCATGAGATTATTGGGAACAGCATCTGGGATAGTTACATCTACATGAACAGTGACTGGATTTAATTCCCATAGCTTTCATTTGCTTACTGTGATATTCTGAGCAAGTCCTTTAACCAGACACTACTCCAAGGTTGCCCATAAAAAGTGAATATTTAATCCAGGTAACATTTTTTTAAATACTGGTAAGTGGAGGTCCAGGAAAAGCAATGAAGTTGGTTTCTTCTGGGGCATGGCAATTTATATTTTTTTTACACGTTAGATACTGGTGGATCAGGCAGCTAGTAGTATCTGACTTTATTAAATGTCACCAGAGTATCAGATTTCCTAAAGTAATAGAAAAAGAAAGGATTTCAGTTTCATTTTTGTGTGCTTATAACTAGATAAATGGCAAACATTTAGTATACACAAAATACATCTCAGTAATAAATAAGGCTTAAAATTTCATTCAAAGTATAAAGTAACTAAATGTGTCTCCATTATTAAAGTTAAACATCGGCATCAGGGACTTCTTAAAAAGCTAACCATGACGGGTTGTTCCCAAAGCCACTGAGGTAGAAGGTCCTAAAGGTTTTAGCACATGATACAAAAAGGAATAAATGCCAATTGACTTGAGCCATATCCTAGTAAATTCAAGAAACCCCAGAATCATCATCCCAAGCATTTATTGTGTCTGCCCTTCCTATGACCAATTGTTTTCATTACTGGACTAGTCACCTACTTTTCCTTTCTATCCACTGCATACTTCAGTCTTCCTTCCTTCTTTTTCTTCTCTTCTAATGATAGGCCACTTAGGTTCATAGGTAGGTACTAGGCCATCGGCCCAAGGGCCAACGTAAGCCTAGCCAACAAGGTTCCCTGGCTTACGTCACCCAAGAAAGTTATTTTTCTGTGCCACTGTCAAGCAGAGACACAGAAGTGATCCCCAGGGTGTATTTCCTATTTCCCATCCACTCATCAAGATTTTTCTTGAAGAGTGCTAATGAAGAACTTTGCTTGACATAGATGGGTACCCTGTTCCAAAGTATGGGAAGTCTCTGGGACAGGAATCTATCCCTCCAGCATGTCCTGTTTATTGTGGTGACAAGGTGTAGATCCCTAGAGCATGTAGCTTGGAGGGATTGGGATTTCTTTAGGTGTAGCATGTCCAACAGCTCTGGGTTTGACATAGCTTTATATGTTAGGCAGAGATTACCTCGCAGTAGGCAATATGCTACAGAGTAAAGCTGGAGTTTTTTTCAGGCAGTCAGTGTAGGGCATTTGTTTGAGGCCAGTAATCCTCTTTCTGAGGTACTTCTGTGGCCTTTCCAGCTGCTGCAGATGTCTTGTGAGGTACAATCCAAAAGGGGTGTTGTACTCTATAATGGATCTAATGAGTGTTGATAGAGGGGAACAATGACCTCTTTTTTCCTGGATGAGAACCCTTTTATGATGAGGTGTGCCACGTAGAAGGACTTCCTGACTACTGTAGTGTGACTTGGAAGTCATTACCTTAGTTATTTTGATTGCTTTTGGCAAGGCAAAGTGACAACTTTCTTTTATTCCTTGTCATCTAGATTTATAGTGATATTTACCTGGCTACACAGTGCAGCGGGATCAAGGCCTGAGGCAACTGGGGTTCAATTAGTAGACTTCGGCACTGGAGGAATGTGCAGGGAGGGATTGCATGCACATAGGGGGCTCACTAGGCTGTATGGTCTCCATGATGGAAACTAATGAGAGAGGTTTTCTTTCTGTGATGGGAGGGCCAGGACAGCTTGAAAGGGAGTCCCTTTTGCAGAGGTGAGGGATCATCCTCAGGGGATGGTTCATTGCACCCCAGTGTCTTGCTGGGATCTCACAGTTAAATCCAGGAAGAAAACTATAAAATTATGAACCACTCCTGAAGGCTGTCTGAATGATAGCCCCTAACCCCAGAGATGGAGAACGATTGGGACAGTTTGTCAGGACTGGATCAATGATTGACAGACAGCAGGGACAAAATGTCACAACAAAATCTATAGGTGTCACCTATCTTACTGCCTTCTTTTATTTACATTGTCTCAAATTCAGCATAACCCATCAAACTCTCTCTCTACCCTTCTATTTCTGTTATACTCCAGCCCACTTTCCTTGCAGCACCACACCTACACTCCCTCCATGTCCCTTCATCCTTGCTCTGCCAACCTGCCAGATGTGTTACTACTACTCCTCAGCTGGTTCCCTTCCATTCCGTTTGTATTCCTCCCCCATTGTGGTCAGCAAGATGACCAACAAGCTATCACCCTCGGTGAGATTTTCACCTTTTGCTTTTGTTAATACCTTGATGCATAGAACCCCTGTATGCTCTTGATCTTGGAGCCTCACAGTCTGCTCATTAAAGTCACCTGGTCTTTCTGACTTAGCCTACATCTGTATCCCTACTAGAGGCTGATAATAAACTGCTTCTGTAGTCTGTACAATGTGTACATTTATTCTGTTTCCTGTCATATCTCTACCAATTGGTAGGTAAAGTATCTGTATTCCCTACTGTTCTTCCTCCCCATGGCATTCTGTGCAGTCTTTTTTAAACTGCATAACAAGGTATTCAACTCCTCTTACTTCCAGTCTTTTAATTTCTTTTCAACATGAAATTCCCTGGAACCCTTACTGAGCATCTCAGCCATGCTCAGGTTGTATGCATGCTGGATGGCTTTCACTAACTGGCTTTGTTTTACATTTTTTGTACAGTATATTAAGACTATATGCTATTCCCCACAAACCCCATTTATAATGTGAGACTGAGAGTAAGTTAATTAGATGGTGCAAAGTTCTCAGGACACAACTCTCAACAAGCATTTCATGTCTAATGGGTCTGAGACTGTTAAGATTAAATAAACAGGTAAAGATTGTTATTTTGATGACAGTTTTATACTGTAAACTACTTTTCATCTCACATTTTCTTTGAATAGGTGTAAAAAAACAAAACAGTGGATCAAATACAGTAGTAGTAATTTTGGAAGAAATGTAAATACACCACAAACAATTAGAAAGCAGCAGACATTTACAGCAGTTGACATTAATTCATCTCCAAATACAGTAGTAGTAATTTTGGAAGAAAAGTAAATACATCACACAAAAATTTGAAAGCAGCAGACATCTACAGCATTTGACATTAATTCATCTCTTGTCATCCCTTGTGAAGTTAACAGGAATTACATATCTGCAAACGCCTCCGCAACATTTTGCATGTCTGCAGACCTTTATTACCAACATGGCTGATTGTTTTTTT
This sequence comes from Protopterus annectens, assembly GCF_019279795.1. Classification (NCBI taxonomy): domain Eukaryota; kingdom Metazoa; phylum Chordata; order Ceratodontiformes; family Protopteridae; genus Protopterus; species Protopterus annectens. The sequence goes on from NC_056739.1 coordinate 202,747,739, forward strand.
CTAATAAGAATAATTGAGTGCTGTTGACCACACAATGCCAAAATTCAGCTGAGAGAAGAAATGAAGAAGAGACTCAGAGAGCAATTTTAAATTACTGCAACATAAAATTTAACAAGGTTTAATTAAGGGCCAAATAATATCACTGTAATTATTTTAACTCCAAATTTTGTAAATGCAAGTGACTAAAAATAGATTCACTAATGTATTTCAGCTTAAGTGCTGACATACTCACTTTCTATGAGTAAGATCTATTTATCTGTCCATTCATCTGTCCATCTAGCTATCTCTCTTGTTTTATCTATTCATCTATTTAGCTGTCTTCTATCTGTCTGTATCTGTTGTCTATATATGAACCAGCTAGTCAATGGCTTTCTGTTCTCAGGGGAGATAAGGAAGATATACTTAAATGGCTTGTTTAGGATTATGTACTGTGTAAGTGAAGCTGATGGAAATTACTACCACCTCACCAGTTTTTCCAACCCATATTGCTAAGGAATGCTCTATGGCCAAAAGTTACTGTAAGCTTAAAAAGATGTTCATTTACTATAAAACTTCAATGACCTAAAAGAATAAAGCCCAAGACCAAAGTGACCCAAGCTTGACTGAAGTCTCTCTGTTGGAGCTAACAGACAAAGGAAATTAATGACAAGCTTTAAACCTGCGCACATCTCTTTGGGGTCGGGGTGGGGCATAAGCTCATGGGCACACTGTTCATAGCAGAATCCCTGGTGGAGACTGATGGACCACACAGAGGTGCATGTCCACATGGGGGAGGGTGCATTTGATTCTCTCATAAGGAGGCATTCATGTATATTAAAAGTCCATTGCATAGCAGCCCTTGGACACTAATAAGAATGATTGGAAAGTCAGTGTTGCAAAGATAAGTACTGCTACTACTCAGAAAGATGATACCGCTCCCAGAATGTTTGTTTATTTATTTATATTTGCTAACCAGGTAAACATAACCAAAAGGTGACAGTAAACATTAAAACTACATTTACAAGAATGCATACATAATCAATGCTTAAATATACAATGCAGGGGGATTTGAAGTTTATTACAAATTCAGCATTTCGTGTAAGTATTTTGTAAAGTGATGTTACTGAAGTAGAAATGGATTTGGAATCTGCTTGTCAATGTTTTATATCTGTACAAAACAGAGGAATTGAAGAATCATTATATTTGTCAATGTTTTATATCTGCACAAAACAGAGGAATTGAAGAATCATTATATCTGTCAATGTTTTATATCTATACAAAAGAGAGGAGTTGAAGAATCATTACATTTGCATCCCTTTTGCTGTCCTAAGGTTATATAATACAGACTAAACCTCCACATGTTGAAATGGTGCCAGCAGTACAGTGGAACATAAGAACTACGAGTGTATCATTTTGTTGACCCATTACTCTACAGTACTTAAATTTACTTTCCTTTAACAGATGGCCTCAGAATGTTTTCTTGAAAGTCAGTATTTGGTCCACACTCCTAATCTTCATTCACACAGAAGCGTAGCTAGGCCAGGACAAAGGGTGCAACTGCCCTGGGTGCAAAGTGTTAGTGGGTGCAGTTGGCCAATCTCCATCACACTGTAATGCATACCAACATTTAAAAGCCAGTATTGCATTTGAGGTCAAACCTCAGTGCTGCAGCACTCCCTGTATGGTCTAACCATAGCAACGGCAGGAGGAAGGTAGAGTGTATCTGGTCACCTGATTAGTGCACCAGTAGAAGGATCTTTTTTTTTTTTTTTCAGTATTTTATTCGGACCTAACTAAATGAGTGCAGCAATTTTTTGCAAATGAACTTAATGAATGTACAATAGTACTGTCAGCCATAGGGAACAAATGGGTCAGCAGAGAAGCTGGAAAGAAAAGCCAGAAAGTCAGAGGAGGACTGGAGCAAAAAAACTTGTATTTACTTAGTTCATTGTATTTTATTTCCTTATTTAATAGCGCAACATAAGGATCCAACTGCTAAGACACATCTCTGCACACTAGGCATCCTTGATAACTCTTATACAGCTTCTAGAATGCTCTGAAACCTGACATCCTATTAAATGTGAATGATCATTAGATTCAAGTATCGTCTGAGTTCATTTTGCCAAGATACTTCATCTTCCATTAACAAACAAGGGTGCAAAATCTGGCATAAAGAAGGGGGTTGACATAATGGTTAACATGTTTACATCAAAGACACAATATTAACTGATGTGCACATGAAAGACATTATAATAAATTACATCTGACTAAAAAAACTTAGACATATTAGTTAAAATTTACAAAATGTTACAGTCAAATTGCACTCTGTAAACTTGATGCTGATGAAAGATAAATCTTGATAAATAATACATTAAAAATCCAATAAGCACATCTTCTGGTACAGATTTCCAGCTTCCAGCTTTGGTATTCAGTAGTTCTACAACAAGAACAGTAAAACAGATAAACGTCTGAAAGCAGTTATCCCTACTGACAGAATAAGACAGAATTTTTTGTTAATTTATTTATTGCTTCAAGCAAGTAAAGTGCTGATAATATTAACTGTAGTATATAACTGGCAAGGGAAGTCATCAGCCAAGATCTGATTTGTCAGGAGAGTACTGTAGGGGAAACTGTGACTGCGGGCACTGAAGTTAAAAAAGTTAAGAAAACTTGGTGGGCAGTGTAGTATGCTACAATCAAATATCACTGTGGCATGTACAATCAGGGCTACATTTAATTCATTTTCTTGTGTAAAGAAACTTTCATGATAAGCAAGATAAATAAGCAGAGCATGTTAAATCACAGAGGAGTCATAAAATAATCGATCCTCTATGTAAAGGTAACTACAAGGAACATTTCTAATACAAAATGCAAGGAGGAAACAGAAGTCATGTGGTGCAGGAGAGGCATGGCTATGAAAATAGAGATGTATTTGTGGCTTCCACGGCATAAGTAAAAAATAGCAGTAAATGCAAATAAAGATTTAAAACTACAAACTGTTACTTCTGTGTCTGTGTGTCTGTCAGCTGTGCGCCTCATGTTTATTATGCAAGGTGCATTAATGGAGCTGAATTTAAAAGTATTATACTATTACTTGGTGATTGCAAAGTAGAAAACAAACCAACAACTGCATGAGAGTAATGCTTGTCTGACTTAAATTCTGTATTTTGAGTCTGAATGCAAGTTTTCCAACTGAAATATTGTCTGAATTTTTCAATGCGAGCACAAATATTCCATCGTATTCTAAACTGGATAATATTCTACATATCAGTGATGAAAAAGAAAAATGCATATTGTGACATCATCAAGAAATTCTGATGGTAACATAATTGAGAAAGGCTAACATTTTAATGTACTGTATGCAGATTATGCAGAACAGAAACTGAAATTTTTATCTATATTTATATCTATATCTATATCTATATATATATATATATATATATATATATATATATATATATATATATATATGTGTGTGTGTGTGTGTGTGTGTGTGTGTGTGTGTGTGTGTGCATTTATATATACATGTATCTCTCTCTCTCTCTCTCTGTAGATATATATATATATATATATATATATATATATATATATATATATCTGGGGTGTACTACTCGTGCTAATGTGCCAGAAGCTTATTATATACCTGCTTGTTGTCACTTGCCTGAAAAAGCAAGTGATCTAACTCCCACTAGCCAGATTTCCATTTTCTGTATTGCCCTATAAATTATATAGACTACCAAAACCTAAACCCTAAGCCGAAACTGCCCATACAGTTCCCAACCCAGCACATAGGTCCCTTACCCTAAACTTCCACTCCCTCTCCCTAACCATAAAATTCCAACAGCCAAGTCTAAATTTCCTGATCGCTCCTTAACCCTAAATCTTCCATCCGCTGAATTTTTAAACAGTGCAAGTCACAGCTGACTATAATATCATCTTTCATAACTGGATGTAAATGTTAAGTTTTACATTTCATTTAAATGATGTGAACTGAGAAACGGGAATTTTAGTTACTGTAAATAATTCCTTCTAGTTTCACATTTAAACTCACAATGTAGTTTTGAGTTGACTCTCACATAATACACAGTATAAAAAAATGTTCAGTACTTTCATTTTAAAATTACTATAATTTAAAATTTTATATATTGGGTAATTCATTTTCCCAAGAGTTGTTTCAATCAGAAAGATATATTTTGCTTCAGTTTAAATGTGCTGTATATCTTTACATAACTCAGACAGTGAAAAATGTACTTTCAACTTTTTGACTGTTGGATCCATGCAGTAATATACATGAGCATCTCATTCTACAGTATCACAGAATAAAATACTTAGCATTCATTGTTATGAGGTCAACAGTATAAAATATAACTGTGACGACGCACCACAGGACCAGTAATCAAGGAGCCTCAATCCCCACCACTGGCACCAATGGGGGCTGTACATTGGGAGGATAACAGGTATACACACAGTATTTCCAGATGCAGCTTTCTGCATCAAGTCCAGTTTTTCCTAAGAGCACACAGAGACCACAGTCAGTCCAGGGCTGGTTTCTCCCTCTTTCTCCAGATCCCCAGTAAGGCACTCCATTTGCACAGCTATAGAGCTGAGATCTCAGCTGGGTGCCAAAGTCAAGACCCCCAGAACCCACTCAGTCCAACCAGTGTCTCGTGTCCCTGCCCAAGTAGCTAACACACACACACTCTTTGAGGTTTGATTTATACACGGGCACACACCTGGGAAAGGCTGGCACAGGTTTACTAGTTATGCCCCCTTTTCCAAGACTATAAGGTAGTTATCACTGCCACCAGCCAACTCCTTATCAGCTACTTTAAGGCCCTTAAAAAAGGGTGTCCAAAGGGTGTCCAATCTTATGTGTAATGTTACTATTAATCCAAATGGTAGTTTGACCAACAGCAAGGCTATTAAGAGTGGCCCACACAGTGTCACCAAATAAATATGCAAATACTCTCAGAACTTAAATATCTCTAAACAGATTAGTCAAAGTTAAAGGTTTAAATATATTTAATAATAAATAATAAAAGAACAAGTTAATACTCAGTATATATTCACAGGGACATTAGAGTTAAAAATCACAGGAAATATTTAAAACAATATCGCAGGATAGTCTCAAATAAATAAAGAAAAATATCTAAACTAAGCTTTGCTATATTCCTGACTGTATCCAAGAGAATTGTACAGGTCCAAGACAGACTACAGAATGCCCTGTCTACAGAAAGCTTTTCAGCACAGACTCTGTGTCTAGCTGGATTAAAAACTGAAATATACCATCTTTTATTGCATAGCCATAAAGTAATTTAATTTCAGCTATTTTTCTGAAGTTAACCTCCTGTATTTTAGTTTCCACTGTTACAATCTATACATTTAAACAGCTACAGTAGTGCATGTGGGTCTATATTAGTTCACCAAAAACACTTTCCAGCGAACATGCATTCATCGACCATCATTCAGAGAAAATCACTTCCATAATTCACTGAATACTCCCAGGACAAAGAAATACTTTCCCTGCAATACAACAGATCCACATCTAGCTAAACTGAACCCACCCAAGTGGGGGGGCTTTGCACCCCACACCCCCTAACTATATATACCAACTCCGAGATTGCACTAAAGTGGAGAAAAGAGCAAAGTTGTGTACTTGGCAGCTACGTCTTTGGCCTGGGAGTATTCAGAGAATTTTTCGTGAATGCTGGTCGATGAATGCGTGTTTGCTGGAAAGTATTTTCAGTGAACTAATATAGACCTGTGCATGTACATTTCTGTTCTGTTCCAGCAGGGCACACTGTGATTACAGCTTAAGCACAAGCACTATATAAAATACTTTTTTAACACACATACCAGTTTGATATACACATGACATACAGTTCTAATACAGTTGTAACACAGGCTTTTTATATAAATTATGTTGCTATTCACAAATGATATATAATTATTTACAAAATTCCAAATAGCTGTGCTGGCAGTATCTCCTTTCATCACAATGACATTCATGGTTTTGGTATCTGTGCACATACTTGTACTGTTATTCTAATGGTGAACTCTGGTAAAGAGTAAGGAAAGGTATTTAACTCACACATTTTGTAGAAATCTATAATCTTGGCACATCATTACCACTTTGTCTCTATTATTGCTTTGTCACCAAAGTTATTAACATTCTTATAAACCCACTGTACCTGTGCTCTTTAAAGTAGAAGTTTACAGCCTATATACACACAATACAAAAATATATACAACCCATACACAGCAGAAATTCATAGGGTTCCAACCTTTTCTGGACTTCATAGATTTTTGAAAGTTCTTTTCAGTCATGAGTCAGGACCAAATTCTAACTACTTCTACTACCAAAGATGTTTTGATGGACTTCAGTAGACACCAAGGATACCAACTTCCACATGAAGAACTGTGGCCCTAACAGAATATGTTTGCTATTGTTGTTGCTATTGTGCTCATGCACAAGTATTAATAATGAATAATGCCTATGCCCCAAGTGAAGGGCTGCACACTGGCACTGCAGTTAGCATTGTCGCTTCACAGCAGGATGTTCTCTGGTTTGATTCTTGGCTGGGGTGCCTTCTGTGTGGAGTCTGCATGTCCTCCCTGCATTCATGTACGTTTCCTCCAGGTGCTCCAGTTTTCTCCCACATTCCAAAGGCATGCAGTAGGTGGATTGGGCACTCTAAACTGGCCATTGGTGTGAGTGTGGTGTGCCTGACCCCATGTGTATACATGGGAGGAGGGTTGGATGCTGGGCTAGCAACCCAAGCCTTTAAAAAACGTAACCACTGTGGAAATGAGTACTGGAGGGTATTTGTTACCCAATGTGCTGATTAGTACAGGAACAGATCAATGGATGGATTCCACAAATGATGTCCATGAAAATATACTATGTATTTCATACATTAAAAGTCCTTGGTACCTAACATAAGCTTTTGGAGAAACAAACAACCAATAATTTAAAATGATATATGGAAGTATGATTAATGAATTGGAGTAAATCATAAATACTCAGTTCAGTATACAAGATTCCTTAAAGATGCACTTTCCAATTAATTTCAACATTTATGCCCCTCCCAGGAGTTAATGTTCTGTATTTCAAGGAAAACTGTACCCCAAAATAAAAACATATATATATATATATATATATATATATATATATATATATATATTTTCATCATGTTTTGATATTCTGTCATAATAATGTATCAGAATGATTCCATTTACTATTTTACTGTAATGTTTTACCTTCATAATTTCTTACTGTCCAAAATGGTTGTCATGGGGACTAGCATGCAGATGTGACCTTGTTTTCAATCTTTCTGTCCTCCCACAATTGACTTGCAATGTAGTTAAAGTAATAATGCTGAGAGTCATTGTTTTTAGATGGTCTCTGAAAACAGAACCAATGCTTCCTTCTTAGCTGAATTACTCTGACATGTGTTTGCTGTAATCTTGTAAAAGCCTTACAGGATATATTTCTACTTTATTCAATAAAAAAGTATGAAACTTTTTGTCTCTGCTCATTCATCAGCAACTGACACTTGTCAAATCAAAGATCTACTAAGGCTAATGTCAGCCTCCTGTAATTTGATACGGTGCTTATTTTTCATATTTGCTGCGATAAAAGCAGCTCTACCAGACTATGATTTGAGCATCTAGTAGCTTGTTTGTGCAGTGTTGCACTATAGCTCATCCTTGCTCTTCATATGTAGATTTCTCAATTGACTAAACCATTGGAAAATAGTTTCATATTAGCTGTTTATAGTACTTCACTGACCTTGGCATGGCATGGTCTGGAATGCAATATTTTGAGCAACAGAACCGGTAGGTCTAGAATATGTCTGGAAGGCTGAAATGCATTAATTTCCAAAACAATGTTTGATTTGCATATGAAAAAAGGTGTGTGATCTTGATATGTAACAAGGAAACAAGTAAAAAGGTACTGAACTGGTTCAAGTCACTCTATATCAGATGATATTATAAGGGAGAAAAATAGCTTTAGGTTAAAGTTAATATACTGGACTATGTTTTCTTTTGAGTATATAAATTTATTTTATTTTTATTTTATTTTACATTTGTTGACCAGCCTAGTCTAACTGGAAATATGTCCATTTTCAGTAGAGGCCCGGGGAGATAAGCTCCATGACACACATGATAATAAAATTGCAAGACAATATAAAATAACTTTAGATGTGTATACAAGTACAAATTTGGATAATACAGAAATAATACAGAGAGGACAGAAGTCAATACAATATGAAATGCATTCAATACAATGTAAAATTCAAAATGGAAAGTAGGTACATTACTTAATGTAAGAAAAAAATGGAGGTATACAGGCTAACTCCATATACAAGTACAATACAATAAAAGAGACAGATTGATGTTCAGTAATAAAAAATATTTTTTTTTTTTTTTTTTTTTAACAAATAAGTATTCAGAGGGATGGCAATAATGAAATACAGAGTAAGAAAGGTAAGGTATACGATATGTTGACTGTATTTGGGTAGAGTAGAGAATTAGTCAGGCTTAGTACAGGGGCATAACCAGTGTGTTTTGAGGAAAAGTTTTGGTCTGTTTTTGATGAGTGATAAAGAGGAAAGTGAGGAAAGTTCGCTGGGTAGGAGATTCCAGAATCTTCCCACAGTATTGGAGAAGAGAGAATCCCCAGCCCTGTTGTTAGATTTAGATGTGTTAATTAGAAGTTTCTGAGATGAACGTAAGGACTTCAGATTATGATAGGGGGTGATGATGGTGGATGGAGCAGGAGTATTGGAAGGTTGGTAAAGAGTCTTATGGGCAATGATTAGTTGGTGGTATTTGAGTAGATTCTGTAGTTCCAACCACTGAAGCTGCTTTAAATTAAAGCAATGGTGAGTTCTAAATGGGTTACCAGTAGCAAATCTGGCTATGTTATTGTATGAGATTTCCAATGTATTGAGGTTATTCTTAGATACATTAGTGAAAATGTTTGAGGCATACAGGAGTGTAGAGATTAGATAAGTGTGTGCAATAGTAGTCCTAGCTGTAGGTGACAGGAAGGGTTTAATTCTGCAGAGAGCGCCAAGTTTTTTGTTGACAGATTTAATAGTGTTGTTGATATGTATGTCAAAGGTAAGGTTGTTGTCAATGGTAATACCAAGTAGCTTGGTAGTTAGGTCAGGTGATATAATGGTACCATTAGTGGATGTAACAGCAAAATCTATAGGAGAGGACTTATGATTAGGATTGAAAAGGAGGAGTTTCGTTTTTTGGGGGTTTAGTAGAAGGCAACGGTGAGTGAACCATTGTTCAACAGTGTTAAATACATTTTGGGTAAGGGAGTGAAGTTCAGAGGTGGTTGTGGCTGAGCATACAAGTGTGGAGTCATCTGCATATTGTATGCAAGTAGCATTGGGAATTGCTAGATGAAGGTCGTTGATGAATATGGAGAAAAGGAGAGGTCCTAATATGGATCCCTGAAGTACACTGAGGTTAACTGGTAGGTGGTTAGATAGAGTGTTTTGCCAGAGTACAGCCTGTTGTCTTTGATCTCAGTAGAATTGGAACCATTTGATAGAGAGTGGATCTAAGGCCAGGGATTTGAGGATATCTGTCAGAATTTGATGATTGACCATGTCAAATGCTTTAGACAGATCGATAAATAGTGCCGAGGAAAGCATATTACAGTTACAGTTTTTGTTAATACAATCTGTAAAGGAAAGGAGGGCAGTGGTAGTGCTATGGGAGGGTCTGAAACCATGTTGACAGTTAGAGAGCAAGTTATTATGGATTAGGTGGTCTAGCAATTGCCTATGGATGCATTTTTCCATGATCTTGGCCAAAGGAGAAAGAAGGGCTATGGGATTGTAGTTGGAGAATTCGGTGGAGTTTCCACCTTTGTGAAGGGGATAATATGGGAGACTTTCCAGATGTTAGGGATGTGACCTTCGCTAATAGTTCTATTGATCAGAATGGAGATGGGGTAAGCAATTGACTTGGCAGATTTCTGTAGATATTCAGCAGGTAGTTGGTCTGCTGAAGGAGAGCCTGGTTTCAGTTTTTGGATTAGGGCAAGAATATGGGTTGTTGGGACTGGTTGGAAAATGAATGGAGGGGGTGTAGTTCTGTCATAGGTAGGTAAAGAAGAAGTATCAGGTAATACTTGACTGGCTAGTGTTTGGATAGCATCAGTGAAAAAGGTATTGAAGGCATTGGCAGTATGCATGGGATTTTGATGGTCAGTGTTTAGTGGGTTTGGTGTACTGGATTGACCTGGTTGTAGTAATTGGTTGATGCATGCCCAGAATTTTTGTGGGTTATTATAGTTTGCCTTTTGAAATTGAAGGTTGAAGTTTCTTTTATCAGATAGTATAGCTTTCTTAGTGTTATTTCTTAGTTTTTTGAAATTTTGTTGGTCTGCAGGATTTCCGGTCATTCTCCATTTGGCCCAGTATTTATTCCTTAAGTGAATTTTATGTTTGGTGTCTTTAGAAAGCCATGGGGTGGACTTGGTCTTAATTCTAATAGTACAGGTTGGTACATGATGATCAAGGATGGCTAAGAAGTTAGAATTAAAGTATTGAACAGCTTCTTCCAGAAGGAGGTATTTTAGGGGAGACCAGTTGCATGCTCTGAGTTCATTTTGGAGGAGATCTGGGTCGAAGTTCTTTTTGGATCTGATATTCCTGATTGTGGTAGGAATGGGAGTATAGGTTTTATGCCTGATGATATAGGTAAGTGAGTGGTCACTTATGTCATCAGGAAGGGTTCCAGATTCATATAATTGGGGCTAGTTGTTTAACAGAATCCAGTCTAATGTGCTTTCTTTCTTGTTGTGTTTGTCTATCCTGGTGAGGGATGTAATGGTTTGATCAAAACCATATAGGTTGATGTTGGTGGTCAGGTGGCTGCTGCTACAGTAGTTCCAATCAATTTTTATATCACCAAGGATTATGGTTTCTTGGGGCAGGCGTTCAGATAACCAGCAAAGGATATTTTCTATGGTGGTATTGTTGTTACTGGGGGGTATATAGATACAAATAATATAGATGGCTTTGGCATTGTTAAGTTGTAGTTTAGATATAAGAATTTCTGCATTGGTACTAAGTGGTGGTTTAATGTCGTAAGTGGTTAATTGTAAGCCAGATTTAAAAAGAATCGCAACTCCCCCACCCTTTCTGGTTGCACAGTCAAGTCTCAGGATATTATATCCTAGTGGGATGATTTCATTGGCTTTTGTTACAGGTTTTAGCCAAGTTTCTGTTAGGCAAAGAATGTCAAAGGAGTAGACTTCTAAAAGAGCATGGAGTTGAGTAATTTTGTTGTTAATGCTACAAATAAGATGAGCTACAAAGAGTGAATTAGATGGTTTAGTGTAATGTAATGTAAAATAAAAAATAATAAATAAATAAAATTGTATTTACAGCAATAAAAGCAACTCTAGCAGACAATGATTTGAGTATCTAGTAGCCTGTTTGTGCAGTGTTGCACTATAGCTCATCCTTGTTCTTCATATGTAGATAAAAACACTTCGTATAAAAAAGCATATTTGATATAATGTCTTTCACTCACTTAAATTTGTTCCAAAACTGAAAAATGCAACTCACTCCTGTTGTATGTGTTTGAATAAAATAACCATAGAAATAATTATATTCTGATGTCCAATATCTCTTAGATTGTCCAAAGATATGCATCTAGCTACTTTTTGATTACATCAACATAAGCCTTTCTTTATTATAACTTACACATCAATATTTGCCTAAAAGACTGTGGCCAGGACCCACTATGTAGGGTTTGAAAGTTTGGTTTGTTTGTGTACAGCCAAGCAATTTTTCCCCTGGAAAAAATTCACTGAAGCGGCCATTCGGCATTTGAAAAGGTTGATACTTATTTGGCGATTAAGACGTGTTCGGTGAACTCGTCTTTTGACATAGTAATATAGATCCATATAGATACAGTAGAACATAGTGGTGCATTTTCAGTTAACTGAGAGGTTGCTTGCTTTTCAACCATTTCCATTAATCCTGTCATCAGCTTGTGATGTTATTATTAGGTCCAAGGCTCATCCTTGGCACCTCTTGATAACCTTGAAAATTCTGGTTCCCTGTTCTTAAATTTTCATTGCTCCAGACACAATCCTGGTCAGACTGCAGGAGACTCTATAACTTTGGAAGGATGAAAGCAGCTATCTAAAGGGACCTGGCTGTTTAGCTGGCTTGCATATAATATCCAAATAATTTTCCAACAGCAAGAGTAATTAAATCCTGATTCAGGACCTCAAGAAACTCACCATTTTTCAAAGAGATCTTGATACTATGTCTAGAATCTAAAAACAAGAAACAGCCTTTTCTAAGGGACAAGGATGAGATCACTATAAGTCTATGAACTACTTTTAAATTCTGAATGAGCTAAAAAAAAAAATCTCATCTATTGCTGGCCATGTAAAATGACTTCATCAGGTACTTCATGCCTAACAAAGCAAGTCTAATGGGTCGACCACCTCAAAGTTGATACCGTGCCTGTAAAGAAAGTACTAAGTCGAGAGTAGTCATACCACAAAAGTAACTGCGAGCTTGTTGAAGTGCAAGCACAAGATCAAATTTATTTTAAGTGCTTAATTAAGTTAATACAGCATAAAATTTAGTATAACAGCCATCACTTAAACTCTGGTGAGTAGACCAAGATGACAAAAGAGCTTTTAAACAAAAATTGATAAGAGAAGGTAATATCAAAAATAATGTTAAGAATTCAGAGTTACTCTAGAGTAGGTAAGCGTAACAATAATTTACAAGGATTGGCACACACCTGCTTGGCAATAAAACAAGGAACCAAAGAAATTGTGCAGACTAGATTGAGATAAAAATCAAAAACATTTATTAAAATCAATGTCATTAGTTTTTACAACTGACATTGATTTTAATAAACTTTCTTGATTCCTATTTTGATCCATTCTGCATGACTTACTTGGTTCCCAAACTTAAAAAATAATGTCAAGAATGACTGACACAGAATTCTAACAGAATAATAGAATAGCTCACAGACAAGAGGCATGGGGTTTGATTTTCACTAAGGAAAAACTGGCTAGACTTAAAATGGTCCAAAACGGCAACTAGCCAAGTGCTAACCTATAAATCTATGAAACTATTTTTGTAGTGCTTAGTGTAGGAGACACCCAAAGCCACTGTTGAAGTTGGTTACAAAGGATATGAAGCCAGGCAAATAAAATATATACCCACAGATTCTACTTACATCATCAGAAATACCAGCAGTCCTTAGGTGACAGAGTAGAGAGTATGAAAAGAGCAGTATGAAACAACAGATCTTCAGGTGTTTCAAGTAATGTGCACCCATGGGGTCTACTTTAATTAAACGAAAGCTGATTCCAGCGAATGCAAATCCATCGACACATATACATCGAATCGCGAAATAAGCAAACTCACAAAACTGCGAAACTCAAAATACCGAATTGTCATACTCGGCCAACCCCACCTCCCGAAACACACTACGCACACAAACAAAATAAATAAACCACAAACATAGACCAACCAAAACCCTACTTCTAACCGTACACTAAACCCCATATACACCACTATCTATGCACTCTCCTTAACCCCTCCCTAACCCTAAGGTCAGTAACTACGGCACACTTACCCTACGGAGCTATACCCAAACAAAATAAATAAACCACACACATACACTAACCAAACCCCTATCTCAAACCCTACACTAAATGTTAAATACATTACCCATATTACATTACCTATCTATGCACTTAACTTAACCCGCACCCTAATCCTAACCCTAATGTCCTTAACTATTTCACGCTTACCTTACGGATCTGTAGCTCAGACGGGCCAACCAAAACACTTCCATATTTCGAATTTTGCAGTAATTTTGCGGTTTTGTGAGTTCGCTTATTTCGCAGTTCGATGTATATGTGTCGATGGATTTGCATTCGCTGGAATCAGCTTTCGGTTAATTAAAGTAGACCCCACCCATGTTATGTAGGTTTATGCAAAAAAAAAAAAAAAAAAAAGAAAAGCAGAAACTTAAACATAATATGAAATTAACCATGCAGACATGCAGACAACACATAATTTGCAAAACCATTAATATGCTGACAAAAGGTACCATACTAGCCAAACCATGGAATTCTTCATCAGCTGAAGTATACAAGCTTTGAGTCTTGAAGACCCAGTTATAAGGATTTCTGGTACTCCAAGTGAGAAGAAAGCAGGATATGACCCATGGCTGGTATATCCTTAGGCAAAAGAAATACTTTCTAAGGACAATATATCCTTAAGATGAAAACAAGAGGCCCTATTAACAAATGACACCTGTTTATTCAGATCTACCTCAGCCATGCAACCATTGATGCTGAATGCAAATTGCCTCCACCATAATGTAGGAGTTCAAAGCAAAAACATTATACTCCTATATTGTCATGACAACCATGTTGAATGTTTTACACTTACTCAGTTCAAGATTGCCTGTTAAGAAATTTGACTGACACAGACTCCTAATAGGAGAGGTGTACTTTTATGTTGTCAGTATAACATGGGTAATGTAAACCTTTCCTTCAAGTGAGTTCTCCTAAAGGTGGTATGAGCACAGTGAAGAAGATCTAAGATAGAACTTTGTGGAACTCCTTCTACACAAAGTAAGATTATAGACAAAGTCAGCTTCAAAAACCAACTAAAATCCCATCTCTCCAAGTCCTTGATATGTACATGCTCTGACCTAGGTTAATGCCTTTAAGTACTCTCTATCTCCACATCCTCTCTAAATATTTGCTGTTAAGCCTTCTAAGAGCTTCTAAACCATATAAACCTTTGCAACACATGATATACTAATGTCCATGCAATTTTTCTATTGAGTTTTTTAGTTTAACATTGCTGTTTGTTTAACAAAATTGTTACTATTCATGTCTCTTAACTGTACTATTAATGCTCATTTGGGAATCTTTTACAAGTTAGTTAGCTTCATTTCTAAATCATTGTAAATCTTTTCTCATACTTTGGACTGACATATTGTATTGCTAGTCATTCTTGCACTTATTATATTATGTGCAGCTTTTCTTCCCGGGCCTCCACTGAAAACGGGCAACAGTGGCCAGTCGGACTTCCCAGGTAAACAAATGTAAAATAAACAAATAAACTAGAAAGGTAAGAGTAAATCAATATGACACCACAACTGAGATTTCATAATAAATTACTTAAAAGTTGAAAGACAGTCCTATGGTCAGCATTGTCTAAGGCTAATGAGACACCAAGCAAGACAAGAGCTGCATACCTGAACTGATACAGCACCATCAGGAGCACACTGAAAGCCCTAGTGATGAGAACTGCATAACTGAACGGATACAGTACCATCAGGAGGACACTGAAAGCCCTAGTGATGACAGCTGCATAACTGAACTGATACAGTACCATCAGGAGGACACTGAAAACCCTAGTGATGAGAGCTGCATAACTGAACTGATACAGTACCATCAGGAGGACACTGAAAGCCCTAGTGACAACAGCTGCATAACTGAACTGATACAGGATGATCAGAAGCACACTGAAAGCCCTAGTGATGAGAGTTGCATAACTGAACTGATACAGTACCATCAGGAGGACACTGAAAGCCCTAGTGACAACAGCTGCATAACTGAACTGATACAGTACCATCAGGAGCACAGTGAAAGCCCTAGTGAAGAGAGCTGCATAACTGAACTGATACAGTACTATCAGGAAGACACTGAAAGCCCTAGTGACAACAGCTGCATAACTGAACTGATACAGTACCATCAGGAGCACAGTGAAAGCCCTAGTGAAGAGAGCTGCATAACTGAACTGATACAGTGCCATCAGGAGGACACTGAAAGCCCTAGTGACAACAGTTGCATAACTGAACTGATACAGTACCATCAGGAGCACACTGAAAGCCCTAGTGATGAGAGCTACATACCTGAATTGATACAGTACCATCAAGAGGACAATGAAATCCCTAGTGATGAGAGCTACATAACTGAACTGATACAGTACCATCAGGAGGATACTGAAAGCCCTAGTGACGAGAGCTGCATAACTGAACTGATACAGTACCATCAGGAGGACACTGAAAGCCCTAGTGATGAGAGCTGCATAACTGAACTGATACAGTACCATCAGGAGGACACTGAAAGCCCTAGTGATGAGAGCTGCATAACTGAACTGATACAGTACCATCAGGAGGACACTGAAAGCTCTAGTGATGAGAGCTGCATAACTGAACTGATACAGTACCATCAGGAGGACAATGAAAGCCCTAGTGATGAGAGCTGCATAACTGAATTGATACAGTACCATCAGGCGGACACTGAAAGCCCTAGTGATGAGAGCTGCATAACTGAACTGACACAGTGCCATCAGGAGGACACTGAAAGCCCTAGTGATGAGAGCTGCATAACTGAACTGATACAGTACCATCAGGAGCACACTGAAAGCCCTAGTGACAACAGCTGCATAACTGAACTGATACAGTACCATCAGGAGGACACTGAAAGCCCTAGTAATGACAGCTGCATAATTGAACTACTACAGTACCATCAGGAGGACATTGAAAGCCCAAGTGATGAGAGCTACATAACTGAACTGATATAGTACCAGCAGGAGGACACTGAAAGCCCTAGTGACAAGAGCCACATAACTGAACTGATACAGTATCATCAGGAGGACACTGAAAGCCCTAGTGATGAGAGCTGCATAACTGAACTGATACAGTACCATCAGGAGGACACTGAAAGGCCTAGTGATGAGAGCTGCATAACTGAACTGATACAGTACCATCAGGAGGACACTGAAAGCCCTAGTGATGAGAGCTGCATAACTGAACTGATACAGTACCATCAGGAGGACACTGAAAGCCCTAGTGATGAGAGATGCATAACTGAATTGATACAGTACCATCAGGAGGACACTGAAAGCCCTAGTGATGAGAGTTGCATAACTGAACTGATACAGTACCATCAGGAGGACACTGAAAGCCCTAGTGATGAGAGCTGCATAACTGAACTGATACAGTACCATCAGGAGCACACTGAAAGCCCTAGTGACAACAGCTGCATAACTGAACTGATACAGTACCATCAGGAGCACACTGAAAGCCCTAGTGACAACAGCTGCATAACTGAACTGATACAGTACCATCAGGAGCACACTGAAAGCCCTAGTGACAACAGCTGCATAACTGAACTGATACAGTACCATCAGGAGGACAATGAAAGTCCTAGTGACGAGAGCTGCATAACTGAACTGATACAGTACCATCAGGAGCACACTGAAAGCCCTAGTGATGAGAGCTGCATAACTGAACTGATACAGTACTATCAGGAAGACACTGAAAGCCCTAGTGACAACAGCTGCATAACTGAACTGATACAGTACCATCAGGAGGACAGTGAAAGCCCTAGTGATGAGAGCTGCATAACTGAACTGATACAGTACTATCAGGAGGACACTGAAAGCCCTAGTGACAACAGCTGCATAACTGAACAGATACAGCACCATCAGGAGGACACTGAAAGCCCTAGTGATGAGAGCTGCATAACTGAACTGATTACAGGATGATCAGAAGCACACTGAAAGCCCTAGTGATAAGAGCTGCATAACTGAACTGATACAGTACCATCAGGAGTACACTGAAAGCCCTACTGATGAGAGCTGCATAACTGAACTGATACAGTACTATCAGGAAGACACTGAAAGCCCTAGTGACAAGAGCTGCATAACTGAACTGATACAGGATGATCAGAAGCACACTGAAAGCCCTAGTGATGAGAGATGCATAACTGAACTGATACAGTGCCATTAGGAGGACAATGAAAGCCGTAGTGATGAGAGCTGCATAACTGAACTGATACAGTATTATCAGGAGCAGACTGAAAGCCCTAGTGATGAGAGCCACATAACTGAACTGATACAGTACCATCAGGAGGACACTGAAAGCCCTAGTGATGAGAGCTGCATAACCAAACTGATACAGTACCATCAGGAGGACAGTGAAAGCCCTAGTGATGAGAGCTGCATAACTGAACTGATACAGTACCATCAGGAGGACACTGAAAGCTCTAGTGATGAGAGCCACATAACTGAACTGATACAGTCCCATCAAGAGGGCACTGAAAGCCCTAGTGATGTCAGCTGCATAATTGAACTACTACAGTACCATCAGGAGGACACTGAAAGCCCTAGTGATGAGAGCTGCATAACTGAACTGATACAGTACCATCAGGAGGACACTGAAAGCCCTAGTGATGAGAGCTACATAACTAAACTGATACAGTACCATCAGGAGCACACTGAAAGCCCTAGTGACAACAGCTGCATAACTGAACTGATACAGTACCATCAGGAGGACATTGAAAGCCCTAATGATGAGAGCTGCATAACTGAACTGATACAGTACCATCAGGAGGACACTGAAAGCCCTAGTGACGGGAGCTGCATAACTGAACTGATACAGTACCATCAGGAGGACACTGAAAGCCCTAGTGATGAGAGCTGCATAACTGAACTGATACAGTACCATCAGGAGGACACTGAAAACCCTAGTGATGAGAGCTACATTATTAAACTGATACAGTACCATCAGGAGGACAATGAAAGCCCTAGTGGTGAGAGCTACATAACTAAACTGATACAGTACCATCAGGAGGGCACTGAAAGCCCTAGTGAAGAGAGCTGCATAACTGAACTGATATAGTACCATCAGGAAGACACTGAAAGCCCTAGTGGCAAGAGATGCATAATTGAACTGATACAGTGCCCTCAGGAGGACACTGAAAGCCCTAGTGATGAGAGATGCATAACTGAACTGATACAGTACCAGCAGGAGGACCCTGAAAGCCCTAGTGAAGACTGTCTCAGTACCAGATCTAGAATGAAATCAAAACTGAAATGTATCATTCAAACCTTATTCCCAGGGATATGAATCTAACTACAGATAAGACACCTTCTCCAGAACCCTACTAATACAAGGAATAACTTGCCCCTTCATATTTCCCAAAACATGAGCCACACATTGGGAGTGATATGTTAATTGGATAGGGAATACATATGCTACAGCTAATTGGTCAAAGAAGAAGAGAGTGCAATAGATGAAACTAGCCAGACTATCCACACTGAATGTCATAATGCCATAGTACACCATCAGATACTGTGTATGTATGCAAGGGGCTTTATCTTTGCATAGAAAACACCACTAGTAATCACAAAAACAAATGAAAATAACTCATAGGACACAAAAGTAACTGAATAATAAACCTATCAAACTCTAACCAATCAAAAACTGACACTGAAAGTGTGATGAGAGACTTAGGGACACAGGTGAGCAGTGGTCTCACCTTCGATAACCATATTGCCACAACAGTCAGGAAATCCTTCTATGTGGCACACCTCATCACTAAGGGCTTTTCATCCAGAAAAAAAGAGGTCATTGTCCCACTGTACTCATCCCTCATTACACCCATTATAGAGTACAATGCCCTGTTTAATATGTGCCTCACAAGACATCTGCAACAGCTGGAAAGGCAGCAGAAATACCTCACTAAAAGACTCACAGGCCTAAAGCAGATGCCCTGTGCTGACCATCTAAAAAATCTCCAGCTATACTCTGTTGCATATCGTCTACTCAGAGGTGATCTCTGCTTAACATACAAGGCCATGTCAAACCTTGATCTGTTGGACATGCTCCATTTAAAGAAATCCCAATCCCTCAGAGCCACACACTCCAGGGATCTAAACCTTGTCATCACAATGAACAAAACATGCTGGAAGGATAGGTTCCTGACCCAGAGACTCCCCATACTCTGGAATAGACTACCCATACATGTCCAGCAGAGTGCCCCCTTGGCCCTCTTCAAAAGGAACTTAGATGATTGGATGGGAGATAGGAAATTCACCCCGGGGATCATGTCAGTAGCCCTGCTAGACAGGGGTCCAGGGAAGTAAATATTGTGGAAAGAAATATCCAGGGAATTGTTATGGCTTGGCTTGTATAGGCCCTAGGGCCGATAGCCTAGTACCAACCTATGAACCTAAATGCTTTAAAAACCAATGCAGCAAATACCACATACAACAAATCAAATTAATGTGAATGCCAAAATTATAGTGGTCATTAATATGGGTTTTACAGAGTGCAGTTCAAGAAACGCTACTTATATCACAATCAGATCATAACCCATGAGTACTCTGGAATGGGTTCTAGGATGAGGAGGCAGGACAAAAACACAGAATCACAATCAGATCACAACCCATGGCTACTCTTTTTAATATTTCCAAATCTTTTGGGCTTCTGATACCATGACGGGAATGGACCCCATTCCTAAGTCAAATTACGATTAAAGTTCATGAAATTAGTATTTTTTCAATCTTTGATGTCAGGCAAAAGTGCTCTTTGCAGCATCCGCAATGTGCCCAGTAATGACTCCTACTGCAATTTGTATGGGTTTACATGGATTGGTAACATAGCTAAATACAACTGTAGATTATTTTTTATAAGACCCGTTGCTCCTGCTACTATTGGAACTGTCTGGGTATCTTTCCTCCACATTGCGCTCATTTCTGCCTGCACATCCAGATATTTTATGACTTTGTGTCTGTCTCTATACACAATACACTGTAGTCATTGGGTGTGGTGATTTCAATGATCAATGCTACTTTTGTCTTTTTTTCATGGACCACTATATCTGGTTTTCTAGCATCTATATTTTGAACTGTTGGTAATGGGTGATCCCATGTGATAAAAACTTCATTTTCTATGATGCTTTGTGGCTCATGTTTCCAATGTTTTTCAGCCACTTCAGTACCGTAATATTTGCATAATCCCCAGTGCAACAGTCTTGCCACATTACTATGCCTTTCAGTATACAGTCCTTCTGCCATTAGTGTGTCACATCCAGCAATGAAGTGTGCGACTGTTTCTAATTGAGTTTTACAAAACCTACATTTGTCAGTTTCTTCCACATGTTCAATGGACTTTGTAATCCAGCGTGTATTTTGGGCCGCCAATATTAACCTTTCATCTCTTGGTTTGAATTAGCCTCTCCATAACCATTCCTGTGTTTGTTCCTGATTAACATGAGGTTCTTCCAGATGTTTTCTATACTTGCAACTATATTTATGCGTTTTCCACATTTCTTGCCTTCTCATCTGGTCTTTCAGCTTATATTCTTTCTTTTGTTTTTTGGCACATTCAGTTGCTGCCTGATTTTTATCTAATTCGGGTTTGGTTCCTTTCCTGCTTGGTGCCGATATGTTTCTGCCAGATTAAGCAGAAGAGTTATCTTAGATTTATACTCATGTTTCAAAACTTTCACAATGTTTTGGTCTTGTGAGGTCAATAGATATGTGTGGAGTCCCACGATTGCAGATCTATACATGTAATCAATTTCAAGGAGGTCCCTCCCTCCTTCGGAACAGGGAATGTATAATCTTAGTATACACTGATTTTTATAAATCATTTGGTGAGCATGAAGCATCCTTCTTGTTTTCCTATCTAATCTATCCAACGCGTTTTGGAGTGAGTCATTCACTCCAAAACTATAGGTTAGGACAGGAAGAGCAAACTGGTTTATAGCTTGGATTTTGTTCCTAGATGTCAACGCTGTTTGCAGGATTAATTTAAGTCTTCTAAAGTACCCCTTACTATGTTTTATTCACATTTGTTCTTGTTTAACTGTTGATTCTTCATCAGTTCCCAAATATTTATACACTCCCTCTTGCTTAAGTTGTTTATATCACATTTTTGTCCTAAACTGATGTTTTCCTAGTGCTGCATTTTTTCTGCTTTAAAGGTTGCTTTTGCACATTTATCAATACCAAATGGCATTCTTATATCATCTGAAAAAGTTTTGACAACCTGCAGTTATGCTTTCAGTTCCTCATCTGATGAGCTTTACAGTTTTAAATCATTGACAAAAAGAAGATGAGAAGTCTTTACACTTCGTTGTTTTCTAGGAGCCAAACTATAGCCATGGCCTAAGCTGTTAAGTAAACAGCTTAATGGGTTTGGAGCAAGGCAGAATAGCAATGGTGACAGTCACCCTGGAATATTCCCCTTTGAAATTTTATCCCTGGGATAATAATTTGTCCTTTATCATGGCTTAATTGCAAAGTGGTCTGCCACTGTTTCATGGTCACTATAATGTAGTCGATCAGTGTAGGTTGTATCTTATCCATTTTTAAGCACTCTTTTATCCATGAAAATGGGATACTATCAAATATTTTTTTGTAGTCAATCCATGCCATACTTAGATTCTTCCCCTTTTTACAGTTCCCCACTAAGACTTTAACAATAAATGATCATTTGTTCCATATGATTTTCTTTTATTGCCTTTTTGTTCTACAGCTATAACTGAGTTTTCTTCTAACTGACTATAAACTCTGTCAGCATCAATTCCCGTGTATAGTTTATACATCGTTGGAAAACAAGTTATTGGTCTATAATTTTTAGGGTAGCTTGCAGGTTCACTCTTAAGTAGGAACATTGCTTTTCCTGTTGTTAGCCAAGATGGTTGTCTGTTCGGGGTGTGCATATAGATAGTTCTTACTCATGGCAAAATCTTCATGAAAAGATGTTAATACTTTTAACCAAAAGTTAGGTACTGCATCTGGGCCTGTGGTTTTCCAGTTGCTATTCTTAACTTTGTTTCAATCCCTCTGGCTGCTACTTCATCCCATTTCATATTCTGTACCTTTAAACTTCTTATTCTTTCTTTTACTTCTTCTATCCATTTAACATCTTTGTTATGTTCCACAGGATCTTCATAGATATGTCTCTAAAATGTATCTATTTCTTTTTTGGGGGGGCAGTTTTTCAATTCCTTTTACCTTGTTTCCCAATTCTCTATAAAACATATCTGGAATCGGTGCTAGGATGAGGAGATAGAAAAAAACACTGCTTAAATTACAATCAGATCACAACCCATGAGTACTCTGGAATGGGTTCTAGGATGAGGAGATAGGACAAAAACACTGCTTAAATTACAATCAGATCACAACCCATGAGTACTCTGGAATGGGTTCTAGGATGAGGAGATAGGACAAAAACACTGCTTAAGTCACAATCAGATCACAACCCATGAGTACTCTGGAATGGGTTGTAGGATGAGGAGATAGGACAAAAACACTGCTTAAGTCACAATCAGATCACAACCCATGAGTACTCTGGAATGGGTTCTAGGATGAGGAGATAGGACAAAAACACTGCTTAGGTTACAATCAGATCACAACCCATGAGTCCTCTGGAAGGGGCTCTAGGATGAGGAGGCAGATCAAAAACACTGCTTAAGTCACAATCAGATCACAACCCATGAGTACACTGGAATGGGTTCTAGGATGAGGCGGCAGGACAAAAACATTGCTTAAGTCACAATCACATCAAAACCAATAGAAACGTCAGAAAGGGAAGTAACAAGATTCCTGAAATTAGGGGTCAAAAACGCTACTTAAACTTCTTGCAAATCACCTATATATTCACACTTTCTTTTGATGTTCTACATTATCTTAACATTACACAAAATGTTTAAATAATTTTTATTAGATTTTCAAAACAAAAGGACATACACATTCAGTCTGGCATATTAGAAGAATTAAATGATATTTCAACATTACATACATATTTACATATAATGAAGATGTTTTCTATCCTCCATACACTGAGTTCTCAAAGTAGAATAAAATTATACATCCAGTACAGCTTATACCTATCAATCCCATTCAACTTCCAATGAAAAAGATGTCACAGATATCTAGTTTAGGTACAGATTCCATGACATTCAATTTGTATATTCAGCTTATCAGTTTTCAAATACTCCATGTGCAAAGACTCTAGTTTTATGCAATAACATTGTCTATTAATAAATGTTTTTGATACAGATGAAAGTAGCATTCAAGTAGTCAATTCCTTCTTGCTTGAACCTGCTGCAGGACATATTTAAACCCCTTACACAACATATAAAAGACACAGATACTTATACTCCCTACAAAATATATAAAGGACACCGCTACTTATACCCCTTACACAACATATAAAGGACACAGCTACTTATACCACTTACACAACATATAAAGTACACAGCTATTTATACACCTTACACAACGTATAACGTACACAGCTACTTATACCCCTTGCACAACATATAAAAAACACAGCTATTTATACCCCTTACATAACATATAAAGTACACAGTCACTTATACCCCTTATACAACATAGAAAGGACACAGCTACTTATACCCCTTACACAACATATAAAAGACACATCTATTTATACCCCTTACACAACATATAAAGTACACAGCTACTAATATCCCTTACACAACATATAAAGTACACAACTACTTATACCCCTTGCACAACATATAAAATATACAGCTACTTAAGTCTCTAACACAACATATAAAGTACACAGCTACTTACACCGCTTGTACAACCTATAAAGAACACAGCTACTTATACCCCTTACACAACATATAAAAGACACAGCTACTTATACACTTTCCACAACATATAAAGTACACAGCTACTAGTACACAGCTACTTATACCCCTTACACAACATATAAAGTACACAGCTACCTATTCCAAAACATATAAAGTACACAGCTACTGCTAACCGTAAAACAACATATAAAGTACAGAGCTAATTATACCCCAACACAAACATGTAAGGTACACAGTGACTTATACTCCTCACAAAACATATAAAGGATGCAGGTACCTATATCCCTTATATAACGATAAAGAATACAACTACTTACACGCTTTTTACAACATATAAAGTACACAGCTATTTATACACCCAAAACAACATATAAAGTACACAGCTACTTATACCCCTTACACAACATATAAAGTACACAGCGACTTATACCCCTTACACAACATATAAAGGGCACAGCTACTTATACCCCTAACAAAACATATAAAGTCCACAGCTAATTATACCCCATCCAAAACATATAAAGTACACAGCAACTTACACTCCTCACAAAACATATAAAGTACACAGCTACTTATACCCCTTGCACAACATATAAAATATACAGCTACTTAAGTCTCTAACACAACATATAAAGTGCACAGCTACTTATACCGCTTGTACAACCTATAAAGAACACAGCTACTTATATCCCTTGCATAACATATAAAGGACACAGCTACGTATACCCAATACACAACATATAAATTACACAGCTACTTATACCCTTTACACAACATATGAAGGACAGAGCTACTTATACCCCTTACACAACATATAAGGGACACAGCTACTGATACCCTTATACCCCATACACAACATATAAAGGACAAAGCTACTTATACCTCCTACACAACATATATAGGACACAGTTACTTATACCCCATGCACAAAATATAAAATACACAGCTACTAGTACACAGCTACTTATACCCCTTACACAACATATAAAGTACACAGCTACCTATTCCAAAACATATAAAGTACACAGCTACTGCTAACCCTAAAACAACATATAAAGTACAGAGCTAATTATACCCCAACACAAACATGTAAGGTACACAGTGACTTATACTCCTCACAAAACATATAAAGGATGCAGGTACCTATATCCCTTATATAACGATAAAGAATACAACTACTTACACGCTTTTTACAACATATAAAGTACACAGCTATTTATACACCCAAAACAACATATAAAGTACACAGCTACTTATACCCCTTACACAACATATAAAGTACACAGCTACTTATACCCCTTACACAACATATAAAGGGCACAGCTACTTATACCCCTAACAAAACATATAAAGTCCACAGCTAATTATACCCCATCCAAAACATATAAAGTACACAGCAACTTACACTCCTCACAAAACATATAAAGTACACAGCTACTTATACCCCTTGCACAACATATAAAATATACAGCTACTTAAGTCTCTAACACAACATATAAAGTACACAGCTACTTATACCGCTTGTACAACCTATAAAGAACACAGCTACTTATATCCCTTGCATAGCATATAAAGGACACAGCTACGTATACCCAATATACAACATATAAATTACACAGCTATTTATACACCTTACACAACATATGAAGGATAGAGCTACTTATACCCTTACACAACATATAAGGGACACAGCTACTTATACCCTTATATCCCTTACACAGCTATAAAGGACAAACCTACTTATACCTCCTACACATATATAGGACACAGTTACTTATACCCCATGCACAAAATATAAAGTACACAGCTATTTATACCCCTTACACAACATATAAAGTACACAGCTACTTATACTCCTTCCACAACATATAAAGTACACAGCTACTTATACCCCTTGCACAACATATAAAGGAGGCAGCTACTTATACCTCTACACAACATATCAAGAATACAGCTACTTATACCTCTTCCGCAACATACAAAATGCACAGTTACTTATACCCCTTCAACATCATATAAAGTATACAGCTACTTAAACTCCTTACACAACATATAAAGTACACAGCTACTTATACACCTAACACAACATATAATAAGTACAGACCTACTTATACCCCTTCCACAACATATAAAAGACACAGCTACTTATACCCCTTACAGAACATATCAAGTACAAAGCTACTTATACTGCCTACACAACATATGAAGTATACAGCTACTTATATCCCTAACACAACATATAAAGTACACAGCGACTTATACCACTTACACAACATATAAAGTACACAGCTACTTATACCCTTACACAACATATAAAGTACACAGCTATGTATACCCTTACACAACATATAAAGAACAAAGCTAGTTATATGCCCTACACAACATATAAAGGACACAACTACTTATACCCATTATACAACATATCAAGTACACAGCTACTTATACCGCGTACACAACATATAAAGGACACAGGTACTTATACACATTACACAACATATAAAAGACACAGCTACTTATACCCAAAACACAACATATAAAGTACACAGCTAACTATACCCCATACACAACATATAAAGGACACAGCGACATATACTCCTCACAAAACATATAAAGGACACAGCTACTTATACCCCTTATACAACATATAAAGGATACACCTATTACACCCTTTGTACAACATATAAAGTACACAGCTGCACATACTACTTGCACAACATCTAAAGTACACAGCTACTTACATCCCCAACACAACATATAAAGTACACAGCTACCTATAACCCTTATACAACATATAAAATATACAGCTACTTATACCCCTTACACAACATATAAAGGACACACCTACTTATACCCTTGTACAACATATAAAGTACACAGCTACTTATACCCCCTAAACAACATATAAAGGACACAGCTACTTACACCCCTTGCATAACATATAAAGTACACATCTACTTATACCGCTTACACAACATATAAAGGACACAGATACATATACCCCTTACACAACATATAAAGGACACAGCTACATATACCCCCTACACAACATATAAAAGACACAGTTAGTTATACCCCTGGCAAACCATACAAAGTACATTGCTACTTATACCCCTTACACAACATATAAAGTACACAGCTATGTATACCTCTTGCATGACATATGAAGTACACAGCTAGCTACTTATACCCCTTACACAACATATAAAGTACACAGTGCTTATACCCCTTACACAACATATAAAGAACACAGCTACTTTTACCCCTCATGCAACATACAAAGGACACAGCTACTTATACCCTAATACCCCTTACATAGCAAAGAATGGACACACCTACTTATTCTGTTTTCACAACAAATAAAGGACACCGCTACTTACACCCCATAAACAACATATAATGGACACAGCTACTTATACCATTGAGACAACATATAAAGAACACAGATACTTATATCCCTTACGCAACATATAAAGTACAGAGATACTTATACCTCTTACACAACATGTAAAATAAACAGCAATTTATACCCCTTACACAACATATAAATAACACAGCTACTTATACCACATCCACAAAATATAAAGTACACAGCTACTTTTACCCCTTATACAACATATGAAGTACACAGCTACTTAAACCTCTAACAAAACATATAACGGACACAGCTACTTATACCACTTATACAACATATAAAATATACAATTACTTATACCCTTTAGAAAACATATAAAGGACACGCCTATTTATACCTCTTGCACAAAAAATAAAGTACACAACTACTTATACCCCATGCATAACATATAAAGTACACAGCTACTTATATCACCTACATAACATATAAACGACACAGCTACTTATACCCTATACACAACATATAAAGTACACATCTACGTATATCCCCTACACAACATATAAATACACAGCTACTTATACCTCTTACACAAAATATAAAGGACACAGCTACTTATAACCCCTACACAACATTTAAAAGAAACAGTTACTTATACTCCTTGCACAACATATAAAGTACACAGCTACTTATACCCCTTACACAACATATAAACTACACAGCTACTTGTACCCCTTACATAAGTAAAGTATACAGCTAGTTACTTATACCCCTTACACAACATATATAGTACACAGCTACTTATACACCTTACACAACATATGAAGGACAGAGCTACTTATACCCCTTACACAACATATAAAGCGCACAGCCACTTTTACCCCGGTGCACAACATATAATGGACACAACTACTTATACCCTTATACCCCTTACACAGCATATAAAAGCACAACAACTTATACCGTTTGCACAAAAAATAAAGTACACAGCTACTTATACGCATTCCACAACATATAAAGTATACAGCTACTTATACCCCATACACAACATACAAAGTACACAGTGACTGATACTCCTCATGCAACATATAAAGGATACAGCTACATATACCCGTTATACATCATATAACGTACACAGCTACATATACCCCTTAAACAATATATAAATACACAGCTACTTATATCCCCTACACAACATATAAAAGACACACCTACTTATACCCCTTAACAAACATATAAAGGACACAGTTACTTAACACCTTATACCTACTTATACCCCTTGCACACATGTAAACTATACAGCTACTTATACCCTTTACACAACATATAAAGGACACACCTACTTATACCCCTTGTAAAACATATAAGGAACACAGATACTTATACCCCCTAAAAACATGTAAAAGAGATGGCTATTTATACACCTTACACAACATATGAAGTACACAGCTACTTATACCCCTACACAACATATAAAAGACACACCTACTTATACCCCTTAACAAACATATAAAGGACACAGTTACTTAACACCTTGCACAACATATATATTACAGAACTACTTATACCCCTTACCCAACTTATAAAGGACACATCTACTTATACCCTTTATACAACATATAAAGTACATAGCTACATATATGCTTTGCACAACATATAAAATACACAGATACTTATACCGCTATACAACATGTAAAGGACACACATAAGTATACACTTTGTATAACATATAAAGTACACAACTACTATTACCTATTACACAACATATAAAGGACACAGCTACTTATACCCCTTGCATGACATATAAAGTACACAGCTACTTATACCCCCTAGACAACATATAAAGGACACAGCTACTTATACCCCCTACAAAACATATAAAGGACACAACTACTTATACCCCTTACACAACATATCAAGTACACAGCTACTTATACCCCGTACATAACACATAAGAGACACAGCTACTTATATCCCATACACAACATATAAAGGACACAGCTACTTATACCCCTTCCACAACATATAAAGTACACAGCGACTTATACTCCTCACACAACATATAAAGTACACATCTAATTATACCCCTTATACAACATATAAAGAACACAGCTACATATACCCCTTGCACAACATATAAAGTACACAGCTACTTATACCCCATACACAACATATAAAGTGCACAGCTACTTAAACCCTTTACACAACATATAAAATATACATCTATGTATACCTCTTACACAACATACAAAGGACACACTTACTTATACCCCTTCTACAACATATAAATGACACAGCTACATATACCGGTTGCATAACAATACATATACCGGTTGCACCTACATAACATATAAAAGACACAGCTATTTATACCCTATACACAACATATAAAGTACACAGCTACTTATATCCCCTACACAACATATAAAGTACACAGCTACTTATACCCCTTACACAACATATTTAGTACACAGCTACTTATATACCTTAAACAACATATGAAGGACATTCTACTTATACCCCTTACACAGCATATAAAAGACATACCTACTTATATCATTTGCACAACATATAATGGACACAGCTTATTATACCCCTTACACAACATATAAAGTACAAAGCTACATATACCCCTTAGACATCATGAGAAGTACACAGCTACTTATACCCCTTACATAACATATAATGGACACTGCTACTTATACCCCTTACACCATATAAAGGACAAAGATACTTATACCCCTTACACAACATATAAAGTGCACAGCTACTTATACCCCATTCACAACATATAAAATACACAGCTACTATCACTCCTTACACAACATATAAAATACACAGCTACTTATACCCTTTCTCAAGCATATAAATTACAAAGCTACTTACACCTTGTATACAACATATAAAGTACACAGCTACTTATACCCCTTACACAACATATAAAGTAGACAGCTACTTATACCTCTTACACATATAAAGTACACAGCTATTTATATGTGCTACAAAATGTATAAAGTATAGAGCTACTTATACCCTTCCACAACTTAGAAAATACACAGCTACTTATACGCGTTCCACAACATATAAAGTACACAGCTACTTATACCCCATACACAAC
Source organism: Protopterus annectens (assembly GCF_019279795.1). NCBI lineage: Eukaryota > Metazoa > Chordata > Ceratodontiformes > Protopteridae > Protopterus > Protopterus annectens. Next base: position 202,778,648 of record NC_056739.1, read on the forward strand.
ATACTAAGTACACAGTGATTTATACTCTTCATACAACATATAAAGGATACAACTACTTATACCAATTATACAACATATGAAGAACACAGCTACATATACCCCTTGACAACTTATAAAGTACACAGCTATTTATACCCCTTACACAACATACAAAGTACAAAGCTACTTATACCCCTTACACAACATATAAAGTACACAGCTACTTATACCCCATACACAACATATAAAGTACACAGCGACTTATACTCCTCACACAACATATAAAGGACACAGCTACTTATACCCCTTATACAACATATAAAGGATACACCTACTTATACCCTTTATACAACATATAAAGTACACAGCTACATATACCCCTTGCACAACATATAAAGTACACAGCTACTTATACCCCTACACAACATATAAAGGACACAGCTACTTTTACCCCATGCAAAAATTATAAAGGACACAGTTACTTACAGGTTCATAGGTAGGTACTAGGCTATCTGCCCAA